>NW_021703765.1:52512937-52609013 GCF_005190385.1 Monodon monoceros
CGCTGAGCCTGCGCGTCCGGAGCCTGTGCTCCGCAATGGGAGAGGCCAGAACACTGAGAGGTCCACGTACCGCAAAAAATAAATAAATTAATTAAAAGTATATCTGAATAAGGAAATATCTGCATAAATATATACTAAAATGTTCATCTCTATGTGAATGGAATTGTGGGTATTTTTAAGTGTTTTTCCTTTTGCTTGTCTTTGTGACTTTTCTCTGATGAGCATTGTAATTCTTGTTAATTTTTTAAATGGTCATTTCATTTTAGGAAAGGGGAAAATAGGCAAAAATCTGCAGAATTTGGGTCTGGGATACACCATTCCAGAGAACTGTGCTACAAATTACTTATCCCTTCCTCTGTATATATTAATTACTGTTTTTATGTTAAGCTTTTGTTTGCTGCATACATGTGAAAGAAGTGGTTATATACAAGGATTTAATTGTCTGTTTATACCAAGAATTATTATAATTAGTAGAACATAGTTCCACTGGATATTTAACCATCCAGGTCTGATGAGGGAGTTACAGGAAAGGAAAACTTTGGTACATAAAATTTACTGTGGTTTTTTTTTCCATTTTGATCAGGATTATAACCAAAACAGATGTGTGAGAGGTGACAGAAGAGGGGGCCATTGGTCTCACTAAGAATGCCCTGCCTTCTGCAGCTCTGTTTCAGAAGACCAAGAGGGTGACTTACAGACGAATACTTCTGGGGATGATAACAAGTATCTAGACATGTATTTCCATGTCTAGCCAGATGGCGCTGGAAACAACCATTCAGTTTTGTGAATCTCACCGAACAATATGGGTTTACTGGAATTCTTCCAGTCATCATGCCCTTTGGTTGTCATTATCTTGCAGGTGTGTCAGAGATATGCAGCTATGGTAGTGACTGCAAAACTGACACATAGCATTTATTAATCCTGAAGAAAAGCGTATGTACTATTTTTCAGTATGTTTATCATGAATATGCTACAACTATTTCTTGAAAGCAAACCTTTTTATTACTTTTGTGTGAATTTATTTAACATAACTGTTATGTCTGTTGCGTTTAAGGAAAATTCTAGAGGTTAGGTATTTAATTGTAAATATGCAAGGAAACTTTTAAGAATTCAGAATAAACGTAGACAAGCACATGTATCTGGGAATTCAGATGTTAAGATATATGGAAAAACATTAAAGTGATGGGTGGACTTGTGACAGCAGTAGCATTTTAAATTTCTAAAGACTTATCCTGTATATATATGTGTATATATATATAATACGCAGCAGCAGCAATTTTATAAGTATTGTTTGACTTTATTAATACTAGATTATATAGTCTCAGCCTTAATTCTATGTTTACGTTATTTTGTAATTTTTTATTACTATTTTTAAGGGGTTAAAGAAGTTGTACACTCCCTCATTAAGGGAATAAGGGTCTACTAGAAAGTTGCTGCAAAAACATTTGAATTGTGTCTTAATTCATGCTAATGTATGTCAATATATGTCTTTGTGTCAGTCCAGGACTATTGGATTGTGAAGTTATTTTATAAGGAAATACTTTTGGTACAGTTTTGTGGCCCAGGAAATGTGTGTGTTTTTTAATCCTTTCTGACTATACAGTGAGGTTAATAAAGAAGATTGTTTCTTCCCTGTTGAATAGGCGTGTTTTCCTTTTTTAAAATTTAAAGCTCCATAAAAGTTACCTTGGTGAAATATGATATTTAACCTCTCTTTATAATTGGAAGTCATTTAACTGTTTTGTTGAAGAAACAAAATGGCAGTAATAAGAATTAACTAAAAGAAAGATTGGATTCCTTGTAAGTAAAACTACTACTTATTAACTAGTGCCAATTAATTAACTAATTAATTAGTGCCAGAAAGGTAAGTTTCACCTTCTGAGTTTTTTAACTTCTTGAGGTTATGACTTGGTTACTTACAGTCATTATGAAATGGGTAGGATTAATATTTTTAGTATGTAACTTTCACATAATACTTTTTAGTAAAAAAATTTTAATTTCTATCATTTTTCTACTGTCATAATGTCTTTTCAGTTATATCTGCTAAACATTTTCATGGTATCATCTCTTCATGGTTATGTAATTATATTTATAAATTTACCTTTATACATGTTAATTTCATATTTCTCATTTTGTTTTGAACACATAGTACCTCCTTTGACTTCAAAAAGAGGTTGCTTCTTTTTAGCAGGTATATGTTTAGGGATAGGTTAGCAGCATTAAAATTCATGGTAGGACACTTGGCCTTAAAATATTAATTATCTTTAAATATAAGGTAAAGTTTCTCCACATCTCACCTTATGCAAGCAGTTATTTCATTTATGAATTCATCAATAACTTGAGTATCTGAAGATACTATTTAAGTATTTTGGAGAGAGATCAAATTAGTGTTAAAGAATCACTATCCCAAGTGACAAGCAATAAAGAGACATTAGATATATTTTTTTAATGTTAGGAAGCCTAATTTCAAAGTAAAATAATGTCTGATAATACAAATTCCTAGTATTCTGATACTTTAGACCACACTCCAATAAAACAAATAACATGGACTAGAAAATATTTATATCTTTGTGTAGTACCATATTTAAATCTTACTAACAGAATTTGTTTACATCTTTTTCAGTTGTGTTTCTCCTCAGTTATTCTTAACCTCTTGTTAAATTCTTGGTGGAGATGGAACATAGCATTTCATTTTTCTGTGTTTTCATTTTAGTGGAAATGAAAACTTATGTACCTTGACCTATTTATTTGATAGTCCACTGGTGAGGATTTGAATTTTTTATTAGGTGTAATTAAACATAATTGGATTTTTTTTTTTTTTTTTTTTGCGGTACACCGGCCTCTCACTGCCGTGGCCCCTCCCGTTGCGAGCACAGGCTCCGCGGCCATGGCTCACGGGCCCAGCTGCTCCGCAGCACGTGGGATCTTCCTGGACCAGGGCACGAACCTGTGTGCCCTGCATTGGCAGGCGGACTCTCAACCACTGCGCCACCAGGGAAGCCCTGGAATTCACTCTTATGCTTTATACAAGACCATTTGTTATGTTGGGCTAGTAATTATAGGATGATATTTAAAAGAGAAATCTCTTACTTTGTATTTCTTCTGCTTTCACTAGTTCTGTGATATATTGATAAATGACTACCAAGTTTAGTGAAAAAATTTACTTCCATGTTTTCATAGACTAGAATTATGTCTTGATTTGTTAAGCATATTGCATACTTCTCTTTAGTAGTTTTGCAGAGTGAATCTCTTGTACGAAGAATTGCTGGGAGTTCCCTGGTGGCCTAGTGGTTAGGATTCTGGGCTTTCACAGCTGTGGCCTGGGTTCAATCCCTGGTCGGGGAACTGAGATTCTGCAAGCTGTGGGGTGCAGCCAAAAAAAAAAAGAAAAAGAAAAAAAGGACTGCTGACAGTTCAACAGTGATCCCTGTATCAAATGTTAATGAAAAGTCAAAAATCATTTTAAAAAACCAATCATATGTGTTTAAAAGTAATAATATATTGAGCTTTGGCTACATTTGTGTTAAATGTGTTAAATGTGCTGATTGCCTGATGTTTTTATAATAGAATATAGATTATTCTATTGTTAGAGTGGAGTGCCAGTTTCATAAGACATTTATAAATATGATTATTGGGATGTTTCAAAATGTAAAATTATAAAGTAGTTGGCCTTAGTTGTTTGAAATACAGAATGAGGGCTTCCCTGGTGGCGCAGTGGTTGAGAGTCCACCTGCCGATGCAGGGGACACAGGTTCATGCTCCAGTCCGGGAGGATCCCACGTGCTGTGGAGCGGCTGGGCCCGTGAGCCATGGCCGCTGAGCCTGCGCGTCCGGAGCCTGTGCTCCGCGATGGGAGAGGCCACAGCAGTGAGAGGCCCATGTACCGCAAAAAAATAAAAAATATAAATAAATACAGAATGGTTTTTATTGGAACATTCATAAATTCATTAATTTAGCAAATACATATATCTGCTTTTTGCAAACCAGTGTATCTGACCTGTGGAAGGAGATAATAGCTTCTATATGCCGAGCAAAACCTTTACATATATTCTTTTTATGCATGTTTGATCCCCGAGCTAAAGAAGCATTGTGTAAGCTCTGCCTATGCTAATCTAGGCTTTAACACTTACCCGCTTTATGACTAGGACAAATTATTTAACCTGTCTGTATCTCAGTTTTTCCTCATCTTTAAAATGAGGATAATTGTACCTATTTTGTAAGGTTGATTAATAATCAAATGAAACAGTTGAATGATTAGTATAGGGTCCTGCATTTGGTGAGTTTCCAATGGATATCACTTTCTTCCCTTTGTTAGGCAATTACATGGACAGAAGATATAATCACTAAATCTGACTAGAGGTAAGTGTGAATTGCAGAGGGATGACGGAGCATGTGACACTGAAACTGGGCCTTGATGGGTATGTAGGATTTATGTATGCTGCAGTTTGGGGAAGGAGGGAGGAGCTGAAAGGACACTATAAGCGAAGACAGTGAGACAAAAGAGCATGTCTCTGGAAGGAGCTCAGTCTGACTCGAGTGCAATGGGAAATAAAATTAGATCTAATTTGGGAGCAGACCTCTAAAGCTTTGGGCTTTTAAGGAAATACTGAATCAATACAAGTAACTACAAGTTTTCCAGCAGTTCTAATCAAACCTATGCTTTAAGAATTAAGTGGGGGGCGGGGGGAGGGGGTTCCCTGGTCTCCCGGTGGTTGAGAATCCGCCTGCCAATGCAGGGGACACGGGTTCGAGCCCTGGTCCAGGAAGATCCCACATGCTGCGGAGCAACTGAGCCCGTGCGCCACAGCTACTGAGCCTGCGCTGTAGACCCTGCAAGTCACAAGTACTGAGCCCTCGAGCCTGGAGTCCGTTCTCTGCAACAAGAGAAGCCACCACAATGAGAAGCCCGTGCACCGCAATGAAGAGTAGCCCCCACTCACCACAACTAGAGAAAGCCTGCATGCAGCAACAAAGACCCAACGCAGCCAAAAATTAAGTTTTTAAAAAGTGGAATTCCCTGGCAGTCAGTGGTTAGGACTTGGTGCTTCCACTGCAGGGGGCACGGGGGTTCAATCCCTGCAGGGAACTAAGATCCTGCATGCTGCACGCTGTGGTCAAAAAAGAAAATTAATTCCATGATGATGTTTGTTTAATAAAAAAATGTGGAGGGAGATTAACTTTTGCTAAGACAGCCTGAGGAGCTCTGCTGACCCTGCTCCCCAGTAGCTGGTGAGAAGTATTAAAAGCAGCCATTTAAAACCCCTTGGAATGGTCCTAAGGGCAAACAGTAAATGAAGAAATATCTATTCAAGAAAATCTATGAAAATTCTGTAAGAAAGTTTAGGATCTGTGGCATTTTAAACCAAACCTCATTGTCCCCCTCCGACCTCCCAGCTCAGCAAGGCGGAGACCCCAGTCCAGACTGCTGCAGCCAAGAACCCTGTGCTCCCTTGACCCTCCATCTCCCAGCCAGAGGGCTTTCTTTCCAGGAGGAGCAAGACTTCAGTGGTTTCTTACCATGCCCACAATTGCGTTTTGCTGAAAGCTAAGTCCCAGGTCAGTGTGGTCAAGAAGTGTGGGCTGTCTCCTTCCTCCCTGGCCCCACTTGTGGGATGGAGGCTCCGCCTTGGACCTGGCATGCTGAGAATAGTGGAGCCTTGATAGCCCTTCCTCTAGCTCATGAGGTGGTGGTTCCACCCCAGGAGAAGCAAGCCAAGAGGATCTTGGGCTACTGCCGCCTCTACCACGTTTAGCTCCTAGGGCACAGGTGTTACTCAGAAATTTGCCATCATTCCCAGCTCCGGAGCCCTGGCTCTGAGATTTTGTTTCGGAGGGAGGAGGGGAGATAAACATGTCAAACAAATAGCTCCTAATCACTTCGCAAAGGAACTGGCTTCGTTCACAACATGGAGAAATCTAAACCTAAGAGCATTCTCAAAAATAGTGGAGGTTGTATAGGGAATTGGGAAGAGGTCCATGGAACTAATGAAGATATAGTCTATAGGCTGGCTAGTTTTCAGGAGAGAACGGGGCAATAAGACACCTGGAAGAAGCCCACCTTGGGTTAGAACAAATACCAAACACCTCAGAAACTTCCATCCCCATCAAAAAAGCCATACTTTGATTAAATTAGTTTGTGCAGGAATTTTTGTTCTGGGCATTGATATAAATAATAGAGCAGTCAACCAGCTATTAATGGAGTTTGAGAGCTGGTTGTAGGGTCGAGGAAAGAGAAGAGAGCCCTAACACCACCACTGTTCTCCCAGAGTGACTGTGGGGCACACCTAGAGCTGTGCCTCGCTGAAGAGGAGCATCCAACTTAACACTGGGGGATGGGGTGGGGCACAGATTTCACTAAAATAATCCAGCCAGTCACTAAGTAAGGAAATAAGCCCCAGAGGATGGTGAACCAGTACCCAAAGTTGTTACAATATGTTATCTAAAATGTGCCATTTCCAACAAAAAAATTAGGAGATGCAAAGAAATTGGGAAGTATGACTCCTACACTGGAAATAATGAAGGCAGCAGAAACTACCTGTGAGAGCTACTAGTTGTCAGATTTAACAGAAAAATATTTTGAATTAGCCATTATCAATATGTTCACAGAACTAAAGGAAAACTTGGTTAAGGAATTAAAGGTGCAATGACAATGTCTTATCAAATTAAGTATATCAATAAAAAGAAAAATGTTAAAGAACTATATGGAAATTCTGGAGTTGAAAAGTACAATAACTGAAATAAGCAATTCACTAGAGTGACTCAACAGTAGATTTAAACTGGCAGAAGAAAGAATTAGTGAACTTGAAGATAGATTGATAGAGTTATGCAGGTTGAACAGAAAAAAGAATGAAGAAAAATGAGCAGAGGCTAAGAGAAAATGTGCAACAATGAAGCAGGCAGATGTAGTTTTCAGTTTCACAATTTACTAGAAAGCAACAGTTATCCAAAGAGAGTTCAGAAATAAATCTATGCTTCTATGGTCAATTGATTTTCAGCAAGGGTGTCAAGAATCAACCAAAGGGAAAACAATCGTCTTTTTGACAAATGGTGCTGAGCCAACTGGACAGTCACAAGCAAAAATTAACTTGGATCCCACGTCACACCATGTACAAAAATTACCTCAAAAAGTATCAAAGACCTAAATAGAAGAGCAAAAATTTTAAACTCCTAGAAGAAAGCATAGAGGTAAATCTTCATGACCTTGGATTTGGCAAAGAATTCTTATATATGACACCAAAATCAAGAGCAGCAAAAGGAAATGAGGTAAATTGGATTTCATCAAGATTAGACAATTTTGCTTCAAAGCATACTATCAACATGAAATGACAACACAGCAGAATGGGAGAAAATATTTACAAATCATATACCTGATAAGGGACATACCTAGAATATATAAAGAACCCTTATAACTGAATAATAAAAATATAAATGACCCAATTTAAAAATGGCAAAGGATATGAATAGACATTTCGCCAAAGTAGATACACAAATGCCTAACAAGCACATGAAAAGATGTGCAACCTCATTATTCATCAGGGAAACACAAATCAAAACCACTATGAGACACCACTTCACATCCACTAGGATGGCTATAATCAAAAAGTCAGATAACAGCAAATTTTGTCAAGAAGGTATAGAAATTAGAAGCCTCATGCATTGCTGGTGGGAATGTAAAATGATCCAGTCACTTTGGAGAACAATCTGAATGAATCAGGTGGTTTCTCAAATGATTAATCATAGTATTACCACATGACCCAGTAATTCCATTCCTGGTATATGCCCAAGAGCAATGAAATCATTTGCCCACACAGAAACTTGTACATGAGTGTTATAACAGCATTACTCATAATAACTAAAAGGTGTCCATCAAGGAATTAACAAAATTTTTAACATCCACACAGTGAAATAGTATTTGGCCATAAAAATGAAGAAAGTACCTATATGTGTTACAACATGGGTGAACTACAAAAGCATTAAGTGAAAGAAGCCAGTCACAAAAGACCACATACTGTATGATTCCACTCCTATGAAAATTTAGGAAAATCTATAGAAACAAAGATTAGTGGTTGCTTAGTGGTGGGGTGGGGTGTGTCTAGGAGTAGGGTTCTGATAGCCAAAGGATACAGAGTTAACCTTATGGATTGAATTGTATGCCCCCCAAAGATCCTGAAGTTCAAACCCTAGTACCTCAGAATTTGGTCTTGTTTGGAAATAGGCTCTTTACAGAGGTAATCAAGTGAAAATGAGATCATTAAGGTGGGCTCTAACCCAATGTAACATGTTCTTATGAAAAGGGAAACTTTGGACACAGACACTAACAGAGAGAAGATCGTGTGGAGACATGTGGGCAAAAGATGGCCATGTGATGAGAATGATGCATCTACAAACCAAAGAACTAGGAGCTAGAAGAGGCGACGAAGGTGTTACGGACTGAATGTTTGTGTCTTTCTCAAATTCACATGTTGAAACCTATTCACAAACGTGAGGGTGTTTGGAGGTGGGACTTTTGGACGGTGATTAGGTCATGAGGGTTGAGCCCACATGAATGGGATTAGTGCCTTTATAAAAGGGACATCAGAGTGATCCCTTATCCCTTCTACCATGTGAGGACATAACAAAAAGACGGCCTTCTGTGAACCAAGAAGCAGGTTCTCACCAGATGCCAAATATGCCCACACCTTGATCTTGGACTTCCCAGCTTCCAGAACTGTGAGAAATAAATTCGTTTATGAGCCACCGAGTCTGTGGTATTCTCTTATAGCAGCCTAAGGAGACTAAAACAGAAGATTCTTAGAGCATGGCACTGCCAAAACCTTTATTTCAGACTTGTAGCCTCCAAAACCGAGACAATTTATGTTGTTTCAAGCCACCTGGATTTTGATACTTTATAATGGCAAAGTTTCCCTAGGAAACTACTACCAGAGGTGATAGCTAAGGAATATAGTGTTTCTACATGAGATGATAAAAAGGTTCCAGGGCTTCCCTGGTGGCACAGTGGTTGGGAGTCCATCTGCTGATGCAGGGGACACGGGTTCGTGATCCGGTCCGGGAAGATCCCACATGCCGCGGAGTGGCTAGGCCCGTGAGCCATGGCCCCTGAGCCCGCGCGTCCGGAACCTGTGCTCTGCAATGGGAGAGGCCACAACAGTGAGAGGCCTGCGTACCGCAAAAAAAAAAAAAGGTTCCAAAAATGACTGTGGTAAATGGTTGCACATGTTTGTAAATGTACTAAACCGACTGCATTGTAAACTTTAAATGGGTCAGTTGTATAGTATGTGAATTATATTTCAATTTTAAAAATAAATGAAATAGAAGACTAAAAAATCATAAATTTGTGTAAATTGAACAACACATTTTTAAACAACCAATGAATCAAGGAAAAAATCACAAGGGAAATCAGAAAATACTTAGAGACTAATGAAAATGAAAACATAATATACCAAAACATGGAACACAATGAAAGCACTGCTGAGGGGGGAAATTTATAGCCATAAATGCTCATATTAAAAAATAAGAAGATTGAAATCAACACGCTTGCTTTACAACTTGAAGATCTAGAAAAAGAACAAATGAAACCCAAAGCTAGTAGAAGGAAGGAAATGATAAAGACCAGAGTAGAGATAAGTAAAATAGAGTATAAAAAAAGGGAAAATTAATGATATCAAAAATTGGTTCAAAATTGACAGCCTTTAGCTGGATGGACTACAGAAAACAGAAAGACACAAATTACTAATATCAGAAATGAAAGTGAGGACTTTACTAATGATTCTAGAGAAATAAAAGGGGTTATAAGAGACTGCTATGAACCAAAAATATGCCAAAAAGTTGGATAACCTAGATGAAATAGACAAATTCCTAGAAACTGTGCTAAACATATTCCATTATTTCTAATCACAACTCTGTGAAACTGTTTTAATTCATTGAAAAGAACAATAGTAATTGTGCACAGAGATAGAACCATCACTATGGCATCGGGTCTGCTGCTTACTCTGGGCTTGCTGAGATGAAAAGAATAGTGTTGAGGCTCTCCCCTTGGCAGCCCCAATTTTTTCATCCATCTCTAGGTTATGCATCTAGGGGTGCAGTTGATGGGTTTTAGGGTGTGTGACTGTTCAAATGTAAAAAGTAGTGCAGAACTGTTTTTTTTTAAAATTGATTGGTTGATTGATTTTTGGCTGCATTGGGTCTTCGTTGCTGCACATGGACTTTCTCTAGTTGCGGCAAGCGGGGGCTACTCTTCATTGTGTGCTCAGGCTTCTCATTGCGGTGGCTTTTCTTGTTGCGGAGCACGGCCTCTAGGCGCGCAGGCTTCAGTAGCTGTGGCATGTGGGCTTCAGTAGTTGTGGCTCACAGGCTGTAGAGAGCAGGCTCAGTAGTTGTGGTGCACGGGCTTAGTTGCTCCACAGCATGTGGCATCGTCCCGGACCAGGGCTCGAACCCATGTCCCCTGCACTGGCAGGAGGATTCTTAACCACTGCACTACAAGGGAAGCACCAGAACTGTTTTCCAAAGCAGTTGTACCAGTTTACACTCCCATGAGCAGTGAGGGAGAGTTTCTCTCCGCATTCACACTAGCACTTGGTATTGTCAGGCTTTTAAATTTTAATCTGGTAGTACATAGTGGTATCTGTTTGCATTAGATATTAATTAATTACTTAGGTATTACTCTGCACGTCCATGATTATTAATGGGGCTGAACATATTTTTCATTGGCCGTTTGCGTTTCCTCTTCTGTGAAGGGCAGATTGCCCATTTTTCTATTGGATTCTTTTTCTTTTTTTTTTTTAAATGTCACTTCCTCAGAGGGAACTTATTTATTATTTTTTAAAATTTATTTGTTTATTTTTGGCTGCATTGGGTCTTTGTTGTTGGGTCTTCATTACTGCGCGTGGACTTTCTCTAGATGCCGTGAGTGGGGGCTACTCTTCCTTATGGTGCATGGGCTTCTCATTGCGGTGGCTTCTCTTGTTGCAAATCTCGGGCTCTTAGGCGCACAGGCTTCAGTAGTTGTGGCTCGCGGGCTCTAGACTGCAGGCACAGTAGTTGTGGCGCACGGGCTTAGTTGCTTCACGGCACGTGGGATCTTCCCAGACCAGGGCTCGAACCTGTGTCCCCTGCAGTTGCAGGCGGATTCTCAACCATTGCGCCACCAGGGAAGTCCCTGGATTCTTTTTCTTGTTGATTTGTTCATTTGTTAAATCAATTCCTCTATCAATTCTTTATCAGTTATATGTTGCAACATGTGAGAGGGCTTGGAGGCACCTGGAAAGCTTCAGAGAACGAATGACTGCCAGGGTCTCATAGGTGAAGTTCTCCAGGCGTGGAGAAAATTCCACACAGAGAACAGTTTATGCAAAGATTATACTTGCTTACGGGTCTCCAATTAAACATAACTAGAAAAAAAGTAAAAAAGGGAAAAGACCTGCTCTTCCTCCTCAGGCAAATTAGATTTGTTTCTGGATCAAACACTCCTGTTTTTGAAGGCTAGTTTTAATGTAGACTAAATGGATTTGGTGCATTTGTGTGTTTCTTCAGTCTGGCCTTTATCTCTGCACCTTGCCTTTGAAGGTTCATCTATGATAAAGCATGACATATTTCGGGGGCGGGGGGGTGGTGTAAATTGGAGGGTTTCATCCTCTAAGCAAAATAGTTTCCATTTCCAGACTTGCTTCCTTTAAAGGTTGGAAGTATCCTAAAGAAATATTTAAAACCCCAACTTAATGAGGTTTTTCATAATGAATCTGTCCTCTGAAGACAATTTATTTGTGTTTCCCTGGGAATCATTTAGGAGCAGCAGTTCAAAGCTTGAAATGGGTTTTCCTTTTATTTGTTATCTCTAGAGTTGACAGATCTCTCTAAGCTGTGATTTGGCAGCGCTAGGTTCTTAATTCCAGCTTTTTAAAAGCACAGTGAAGATAAACTGTAATTCTGAGGCGACATACATATGAAACCTTATTTGGCCCCTCATTACCTCATTCATTAGGGCGGGAAGGGCTCTGGCCAGAGATCACATGCTTTGGCTGAGGAAGAGAGTGACTCTTATTTTGTTTTCTGACTGACTGGGCCTCAGAGTGGGGTGGAGAAGGGCTGAAAATAGTCATTTCTTGGCTGCATGGGTCCATTTAGAAGTGAGAAAGAGAAACAAGATCTCTGGAGGTTGGCCTCACCAGTTACAGTGGATGTGATGTGAGCGGAGTTGATTAAAGCCCAAGGAAAATCGCAGAGGATTAGATTTATTCAAATTGTTTACATTTGTTAAAAGATAAAACTAAAATGTACTCTTCTGTTCGAAGTTTGAGTTTTCAACTTTTGTCCAAGTTAGCATCCCCAGATCCCAGTTCTCACCCAGTGTAATGCCCCTTTCCCCCTAGTATATTATGTATGTTAATTTGATCCACTGTCTTGTAAAAGTTAGACACCTGTTTGCTTTCTTTCACTCATTCAACAAGTATTAAACAAGTTATTAAACAAGTATTATGTGCCAGGCACTGTGCCAGTTATTATGGACAAAATAAGACAAATCAATAGTTTTTCTTCAACAAATCTTTAAGTGATGGTGTTGGAGGTCAGAATTGATGTGACTTCGGGGAAGGGAGGGTTAATGATTGCAGGGACTGTGAGGGGCCCTGAAGGCATGTTTTGCTTCAGGATCTGGGTGCTGCTTACATGGCTGCCTTCGCTTTGTGAAAAATTCAGTGAGCTTATCACATTTTATGCACTTGTTGGCAAGAATGCTATCCTTTGATAAAATTTACATTAGAAAACCACAATCTACACATATTTATTTTTTAAAAACCTTTATGAGGTTGGAATCCCCAGCAGGAAAGTGAAGATTCTTTCAGGGTTGAAAAACATAGGAACTGAATTCTGGTGCCTGTTTTCTAATGTCCTTCCTATTTCTCCCAGGAATCCTGGCACCACTTTGCCCCCAAACAGCTCTTTGGAAAGCATAACCTCAGAATACTCAGAGAATAAAGTTTTTTGTTTTTTTTAATTAGATGTTATTGTTTGTTTGGCTGCGCCGGCTCTTAGTTACGGCATGCGGGGTCTTTGTTGCTGCATGCAGGATCTTGTTGCAGAGTGCGGGATCTTTATTTGCGGCATGCCGGATCTAGTTCCCCGACCAGGGATCAAACCCAGGCTCCCTGTTTTGGGAGCGCGGAGTCTTAACCACTGGACCAGCAGGAAGTCCCGTAGTTTGTTTTGATATTTTTAAAAGATGGGGAAAAACATGTGAGAATGCGATAAAAAACGAAGGCAGTTTCTTCCTTGACCCCTCAACATTCTCTGAATGTGAAACTCTGGTCTCACATTGTAGTTACCGTTAGTCAAAAGACATTAGCAACTTTTATCTGCTCATGGCTGATTACTTATGTTGTTTTAGTTTCTTCAACCAATAAGTGTTCAAAGATGTCAGCGGGTTTAGATTGTGAGCCGCCGTTGAGTAGGGTCTTCCCTGCTCTGCACTATTAAAAGGAGCTGTGGCTGGGCCGGAGCATTTAAGCAGAATGTAGCCACGGCACTGTGTTCTTCTTCCGTAGCTCTTGGGGATGAGTTTTAAAATGATTACGTCTGAGAAGACAGAGCCAAGGAAAGTTCATGCAAATAACCAGCTTCATAGGCTTCCCTGGTGGCACAGTGGTTGAGAGAGAGTCCGCCTGCCGATTCAGGGGACACAGGTTCGTACCCTGGTCCGGGAAGATCCCACATGCCGCGGAGCGGCTGGGCCCGTGAGCCATGGCCGCTGAGCCTGCGCGTCCGGAGCCTGTGCTCTGCAACGGGAGAGGCCACAACAGTGAGAGGCCTGCGTACCGCAAAAAAATAAAAATAAATAAATAAATAAAAAATAACTAGCTTCATCAACAACCAACTAAACAAACCAAGTCTCCAGTGCCTAATCAACTTTCTAAAATATAATACGTCACCAAAATGCATGAGGCAGGGACTTCCCTGGTGGCGCAGTGGTTAAGATTCCACCTGCCAATGCAGGGGACACGGGTTTGAGCCCTGGCACAGGAAGATCCTACGTGCCGCGGAGCAACTAAGCCCATGCGCCACAACTACAGAGCCTGCGCTCTAGAGCCCGCGAGCCACAACTACTGAAGCCCGCGTGCCTTGAGCCTGTGCCCTGCAACAAAGAGAAGCCACCACAATGAGAAGTCCACACACCGCCATGAAGAGTAGCCCCTGCTCGCCACAACTAGAGAAAGCCCAGGCACAGCAACGAAGACCAAACGCAGCCAATAAATAAATAAATAAATAAACTGCATGAGGCAATAACAGAACAGAAGCACTTGCCCTGAGTAAAATTATGACTTACAGCAGTCCAATTCATTCCTATTTTCTGATTTTGTCATTTGCATTGATATTTACTAATGTTTTATTCAGTTTTTATAAACACTATATTGGTGTTAAACAGAGTTGTGATTTTCAGTTCATTTTAGGTCCTTAGAGTGACCATATAATTTATTGTCCAAACCCAGGCAGTTTTGAAGATGAAAGGAGACACTAAGGATAATTAACAGTGTCAACTGATCCACAACAGGAGTAACCTGGGACTGGTTTGGGCAAATCAGGGACATCTGGTCACCCTACCTCTCTTTAGATGAGGGGAAAAAAGAACTAGAGGTTTGTTTGTTTTTTCTACCAACCTATATTGTACTTTTTAACAGTGACACATCCTCACCCTTTCCTCGTGTTTATTACCCCTCAATCCCAACTGGCCTCCCCACCTCACCTATCTCCTGGCTACTTTTTTTTTTTAACTTAATTAAATTGTTTAAATTGAAATATAGTTGATTTACAATGCTTCAAGTGTACAGCAAAGTGATTTAGTTATACATATATATAAATAAAAAATATATATTCTTTTTCAGATTCTTCTCCATTATAGTTATTATAAGATATTGAATATAGTTCCCTGTGCTCTACAGTAGGTCCTTGTTTATCTATTTTATGTATAGTAGTGTGTATCTGTTAATCCCAAATTCCCAGTTTATCCCTCTCCTCCCTTTCCCCTTTGGTAACCATAAGTTTGTTTTCTATCTCTGTGAGTCTGTTTCTGTTTTGTAAGTAAATTCATTTGTATCATTTTTTTTTTTTACATTCCACATATAAGTGATATCATATTTGTCTTTCTCTGTCTGACTGACTTCACTTAGTTTGATACTCTCTAGGTCCATTCATGTTGCTGCAACCTCCTGGCTCCTTCTAAGGCCACACACTTTGGCTTGGCTAATCTACAAGCTGGCCCCTGTCTTTATTTACTAAACACATACAGTGTACAAGGTCACATTAATTGCTCCTTCCTCTCTTGCAAATCACATTCGGTTTTGATATTATAGCTGATTTAAAGCAAAGCAAAACAAAACAAAAAATGAAATACTCAACTCAAACCCACACTTCTCCACGGTCTTTCCTAATTAATACTGATCTTTTCTGATTGCCTCAAGCTCTGTTTCTTTATCATAACCTAGGTACACTGTTTTTACTATGCAATATTTTATTTACTGAATGTAACTTTGTACGTGTTAGGTCATTTCATACATGTGTATTTTGCTTTCCAGCCAATTAAGATGGTAAAGAACTAAATCTTTTTTTCTCTGGCTCACATATTGCCTGGCAGTGTTCCATACGCAGAACTTCCTCAATATGCTTACTGATGAAACAAATCTTTTGATGGCCACAAAATTCCAAGAACTTTGCGTTTTCCCCCCAGATGTAATATTTTCTTACTGTTCCCAGACTTAAGTTGAAATACAGTCAATCTTTATTATTCACAGATTCTATATTTTGTGAAGTTGCCTCTTCACGGAATTTATTTTGAACTACAAAAGCAATACTTACAGCACTTTCGTGGCCATCGGTGGACCTGAGCAGAGTGGCAAAAATGTTGACTTGCCCAACTGTGCACATTTCCAGCTGAGGTCTAGCAAGGCAGTGCTCTGCCTTCTTGTTTTAGGTCTCATACTGTAAAGAAGTGTCCTTTTCATGGAAAATTGAATTCTATGCTTTTTGCACTTTTGTGCTTTTTTTTTGGTGATTTCGTTGTTTAAAATGGCCCCCAAGCGCAGTGCTGAAGCACTGTCTTGTGTTCCTTAGCGCAAGAAGGATGTGATGTGCCTTATGGAGAAAACATGTGTTTGAGATAAACTTAGTTCAGGCACAAGTTACAGTGGGGTTGGCTGTGAGTTCACTGTCAATGAACCAATAATAAATATCAAACAAGGTGTCTTTAAATAGAAGCACACAGAAAAGAAGGTTATGTATTGATTGGCTGACAAAAACATTTTGACCAGAAGCTTCTTACTCCTGTATTTCCTCTGCAAGCAATTGTTCAGTATTCACGAATTCAGTGTTTGCAGCAACTTAATAGAACCTACGACACCAAATAATGAGAGCTGACTATACTTAAATACTTGAAACATGGTTTAGAACTGCACAACCTGAAATACTAGAAAGAGTTCATTTGCTCATGAATACTATTCTAATGAGTATGGACCTAGATTGTCCTAAACTTTAACAATTTATTTTACACTCATCAAACACATTCTGCCTATTTAAAATACTCTGTTGTTTCCAGAACAATTGACTCTCATTCCATAAATAAATTATGAATTATACAACATAGTTTGATGTGACTCATATATATGAAAGCATTATTGCCTAAGCTATTATAATTCTCTTGGAAACAAACAAAATTCTAAGAGCCTATTTTTGCCATATTTCTTATGAAGAAAAAAATGTGTTCAAAACCACACCATCAGTGTGACAGCACTGAATTCTCAAATGCAGTATATGGCCCACAGTTAGCTATAGGAAGCATTTTTAGATCTAAGCGACATCTGAAAAAAATTAAAGGAAATGGAATTAGTTACTAATTTCATCTGTTTGAGGAAGAAGAAGAAACTTATTATCGAATTACCTGATGATCTGAGTTTATTTTTGTAGAGTTATTAATCCTCCCAAAGATTTCATTGAATTGTCCTAAAATAAATTCCTTTGCAATGTAGAGGATGAAATCTCCTAAACAATCAGCTGAGCTATACGTTTTCTCTTGGAGAGCAGTAGAAAGAAAACTGAGCTAGAAGTCAAGAACCCAGTGTTCTGTTCCCGACGACCACACTTAGAGTCATTCTGATTGAGTTGTGCACGTGCCCTCTTGATATATATCTCTTATTTGGAAAGAAGAACTGCAGTAGATGGTCAGCTTCCCACATCAGTGGACACAACAAAAAGATGACAAAGCTCCTGGACCTGATTGCAAATTTTTTGTAGTACCAAAGTGGTAACAATAACAGTTGTGAAAATTTATCCTCCACTTACCCTGTGCCAGGCACTGTGCTAAACAGTGTACATGTGGTAACACAATGCACCCTCCCAGCAGCTACATGAGACATCCCCTTTCCAGAAGAGGAAATGGAGGATTGGGAGGCTTTTGATTTGTCCCCGTCGTTCTGCTCAGGAGGTGAGGGTACCCAGTTTTGAACAGTATGCTAAGTCCATTGCATGAGCTCCTAAACATTATTTTTCATGTGTGATTTCAGGCATAATTTCAACTTTTCGCAGTTTTGAAGGTCTCAGATGACAGTTTAGCATGTATTAAGGCACACACCCCTGACCATTAAAGGGAGGTATGCTCCTGGCATCTCTCATGAAAGATGATTAACATAATGGCCATAATCTTTCACAATGCTATTAAATCAATCAATTGATAAATAAGATCAGTCTTGGGTTCAGAAGATAAAGAGATTTTGAATCTTTAGCTCTGTGTAGCTGATGGGATATTTGCAAATATACAGTTAGGAAAAAATGAAGAGAGCGACTGTTCTTTGTTCAGTTTGGGTCTATTTGAGCAAAGCCTTTGACAAGATGGGAAAGTAGCCCTTGTTTGTAAATTCTGAAGTCTGGGGACTCACTGACTTCTTTCCAAAGGTGCCTTGTCAAATGCTGTGCCTATGGCGAATGGAGCTACACAAAATTGTATCAACCAAATCTTGGCGTTCCAAAGCAGAGACCAAGCTACGTGGTGCAGCCAGTTCATTTTCCTTGGAGACATTTCTGTCTCTCCTTCCCTACCCAACCGCACTTAAAAAAACAAAAACAAACAAACAAAGATGAAGGGCATCTTATCACTAACTTAAGAATGTGTAAGACATTTTCTGAGGGTGTATTATGTTAGAAATGCTTTGCAATCAAAATTTATGCAAGATATCTAATCTTCAAGGACTTTCGTTTTTCATCCTTAGTAAACAGCACAAAGAAGTTAAGACACCTAAAATTACAGCTAGAAATCAGGGGAGACTTTTTTTGAGTTCTAGAAAACAAAAGATAAGGAATGAGTAGGTTGGGACACTCAGGCCAAGTCATATGACTATTGACCACATCCTAGATGCAGATCAGTTCATCTTGATCAAATGTCTTGTGCCCAGATGACTGGTGGTGGGGTGGAGGCAATGAACCCGCCTGCTGCCTCTGTAATGATCACCCACTCTCCTCCTCCAGGCAACTGAAGGGAGTCTGAGTGTGGTAGGGGTCCAGCAGGCTCACTGCTTCACGAGAAGTACCCCCCAAGTACAGAGCCTGATGAGCTCTTTTATCATGACCAATAGTGAAGGAATGGATTTTATGAAATAGTTCTATTTTGCATTTTTGCTTTAGTTAATGGGACTGAGTCCCCCTAAATCCGAATTCCCCTACTGAGTTTATGATTATCCTCTCTATCCAAAATCTTATTCCCTTTCTTGCGACTTCCCTGGTGGTGCAGTGGTTAGGAATCCACCTGCCAATGCAGGGGACACAGGTTCGAGCTCTGATCCGGGAGGATCCCACATGCCACGGAGCAACTAAGCCCATGCACCACAACTACTGAGCCTGCACTGTAGAGCCTGCGAACCACAACTACTGAGCCCGTGTGCCACAACTACGGAAGCCCGCGTGCCTAGAGCCCGTGCTCCGCAACAAGAGAAGCCACTGCAATGAGAAACCCGCGCACCGCAACGAAGAGTAGCTCCCGCTCACCGCAACTAGAGAAAGCCCGCGTGCAGCCAAAAATAAATAAATAAACAAAACCTTATTCCCTTTCTTGTCCAGCCCCTGTTCCACTCAGGACTGAGGCATATCAAGAAAAGTGGAGGGCTTCCTTGGTGGCGCAGTGGTTAAGAATCCGCCTGCCAATGCAGGGGACACAGGTTCGAGCCCTGGTCCGGGAAGATCCCACATGCTGTGGAGCAACTAAGCCCATGTGCCACAACTACTGAAGCCTGCGTGCCTAGAGCCTGTGCTCCGCAACAAGAGAAGCCACCGCAATGAGAAGCCCGTGCACCTCAATGGAGAGTAGCCCCCACTCGCCACAACTAGAGAAAGCCCGTGCCCAGCAACGAAGACCCAACACAGCCAAAAATAAATAAATAAATTTATTTTAAAAAAAAAGAAAAAAAGAAAAGTGGAGATTGAAACCTAGCAGGACCCTGTGATTCCTCCCTGGGTACAAAAGCCCCTCTGTGTTCCCTGTTTCTTCTTTGTAGAGAAAAAGGCTTTAGTCTCTCAGGCCTTGCCTGCGTTCCAAAGAGCAGACTCAAGCAGTTACTAATTAGAGAAGTGAGGGAATTCAGAAACAAAGGAAAAGCAGTCAAGCAAGAAAAGTAATGGTAGCTTAAACAATAGTTGAGCAATAAAACAGAGTCCTAGTTCCTCCTCAAGGGATGTACACAACAATCTGACACATATTTTTGAGTTGTTCTGCAGGAACTAAGACACCCCCCCCCAACCCAGGTGGAGGATGCTGACCATAAGCACGTGGAACCAGAGGACTGATGCTTAAGGTTCCTGCCACATCACTCTGTTACCTCCCCACCAACCAATCAAAAGAAAGTCCACGAGCTGATCACACATCCTGCGACCCTCACCCCAGATGTTGCCTTTAAAATCCTTCCCTGAAAGCCAAAGGGGAGTTCGGGTCTTTTGAGCATGAGCTGCCTGTTTTCCTTGCTTGGTGCCCTGCAATAAATGCTGTACTTTCCTTCACCACAACCCGGTATCAGTAGATTGGCTTTGCTGCTCATTGGGAGAGCAGACCCAAGTTCGGTTCAGTAAGTTGGTGACACAATCAAGAATATAAGTCACTATGGGGCATGTTTGTTTTAAAAGAGAAAGAAATTACTTTGGATTGTTACAGGAAACTGACAGCTTTCAAGTGCTTATTTGAGGAAGTTGGTGGCTTATAAAGAATTCACACTTGCAGCATTCTGCCAATCATTTCCACTTTGTTGCTTATGACTGGGACCAGATGATCTGCCCAGTTAGACTGTTTCTTGAGGTGCTTCCACTCTCTCCTTAGGAAGCCTCTCCTGCTTTGCTTCTTCTGGAAGTCTCTCTGTTTCCTGAGTCTGAAGAGTCCCTTCCTCTGGCTAGAGAAGAAAAAAAGAAAAGGGTCTTTTGAGATCTTGGCCTCAAGTCTTCCATCTTCCCAGAGCAGCCCCACAGTGGGTACCCGTGGAGATGTGTCTAGAGAGACGCATGGGACAAATATTGTCTAACTTATCTGACTGCACATCAGAAACATCACATGGTTCGTTGCACAGGAAGGTCTGGGAGCTCTGTAAACACAGCCCCCCGTCTGTGTTCACTCACCCATGACTTACTATTTTTGCAAGGTGCCTCGCACGTAACAGATTCTCAGAATAACATTTATTTACTGATAAATGCCATTTATAGCTGATTAAATTTGGTGTCGTGGTCATCTCAATAAAAAGTTGGTCCTCCAACTCTTGGACTGGAAGACAGCTTCCCGGTATAACTTTGAGTCAATGAAAAAACCAGATGTGATTTGATTAGTCTGACCCACTCTCAAGTTTGAGAATTACCAGTATTTAAGAGAAGTTGTGGCTTGTTAGCTGTCAGCTGTAGACATACACAACTTGTGTGTTTCCTCCATTTTTTCCCTTCTGTCCCTCTCCTTCATTTCTGTGCTCTGCTTCTTCCCTATGACACTTCATGGACAAAAGTGGTGTTAGGATGGGAAGGATAGGGAAGCCACACAGAAAGATAGAGATAGGGTTATGCAAGACAGCTTTTTATCCCTTTCTGTTCCTTCCCCCTCAGGGTGGCTCTTTCGAAGGCTGGGATGACATCAGTCCATTATTTGCATGATCTTCCATTTAGAGAGTTCATGGACAGACTATGTCCTTACATGGTATATTTTTCTGCTTCGCTCTTGTGAAGTTTCTACTTAGGGAATTTTCTTCTGTTTGCAAATCAAAAGGCCCTACAACATCATCAAAGCATATCCAGTAAAATGGACCACTAGTTTCATCTAGTTGCAGTAGGGAACATAGCAAAGTGTTATTATGGCCCACATCACAATTCACAGCCAACAGTGTCCCGTCAACTCACAGATATTGCAGTTAATCTATGCAGTCTACAAATAACCCCACTCCGGTTCATTAGATGCAGTAAGTTAACTCAAATATCAATATATAGTTCTCTCCTCACCCCAAGAACACAACACTCCAGTGGGGATTTTATGTAACATTCTTCTGCAGAGTTGCTTCATCCCCAAAAGAAATTGGTAGAGATTAGTGTAACTCAAAAATAGGCAGAAATAAAATGGAATATTATACAGCCATTAAGTAGCATTTTTAAAGGAAAATTTAAGATCTATGGTAAATTATAATTATGGCTCATTATATAATCATATTAAATAACAGGATTGAAAACTGCCCCCCAAAAATAGGCAGAAAATATGCAAGCAAGTGAAACGACAAATGTCTAGCAGTGTCTGAAATGTCTAGAAGCAAAGGCGATTGTTGTGGGGTAAATGTCTTTAATATTTATAGAAAAAGAAAGTTCAGAATAGGACATCAGAAGCAGAGGCTGCGAGAGATGATCTGTATACTAGAGCCGGATGCTGTGCTTCAGAATCTGCTGGGAAGTTGTGGGGCTGTCGCTTCCAGTGTCCCCTGCTGCCCCGCACGTTGACTTAGAAACTATTTAATGGATGCGTAAGGGAAAGAAAGAAAAGGGGACCCGCGTTCATTTCCCCTAAACTCTCAAGTTCAAATGCGGAGGAATGGCCGCGTCTTGCCAGAGGAGGAAATCGGAATCCGATAAAGGACTGATAAAGATGTTCCTCCTTCGCCCTGGGAAGCCGGCACCCAGGCCCGACGTGTGGACCGCCAGACTCGCTGACGGCGGCCCTTCCCGAGGGGCCGGGCGCGCCTGCTGGAAGGTGGGAGGCGGAGTTGCCCCGCTCCTGGGATGAGACCAAAGGAATGAGTAATTGGAAATTCTGTAACAGAGACCCTTCTCCCAAACCCTACAGCCCTTTCAACCCCCACAACCCCCTGCCGAGAAGCAAGAGGACTGGAGACAGACGTGGTGGAGCGAGAGTCACGTTCCGGAGAGGGAAGTGAAATAAAGAGGGCGGCACCCGGGGGGACCTGTGCGTCACTGAGGGGGAGAAGCGCGGGAGCACGGGGCGGAAAAGAAGTGGGAGCGAGAAGCCGCAGGGGGCGGCCGCGGAGCGCGGGTGGGGGCGCCGCGCAGCGCCCGAGCCTCCTGCCTTCGGCCGCGCCCGGGCAGCCCGCAACCTCCCGGCGCTCGCCCGACCCGCGCTCCGGATCCGGCCGGCTGGTCGCGCCCGCCGCGCACAGAATGTGGCAGCGGACACGGCCCCGGCCCCGCGCGCCCTGTCTCTGGGCGCTGGCGCTGCTGGCCCTGGGCGGCGCAGGGCTGTGCCACGCCGACCCTCAGCCCAGGCACCCCGCGCGGCCCAGCGCCAGGAACAAGTAAGTGCGCGGCCTCTCCTTGCCCCAGGACGGCCCACAACCGTGGGCCCCCGCCTGGCCTTCCCCGACCGGCCGCCGGCCCCGAAGCTGCCCTGCCGAGGCGAGGAGCCGCAGCCGGGGTTCCCCCTCGGGCTGCCGGGGCGGCGCCTCTTCCGCGGTGGCCGCGCGCTCCGCGGCCGGCGCGGGGCGTCCTGGGCAACCTCGCCCTCGCCTCCAGCAGTGCTGCCTCCGGGGCCGTGGGGCGCAGGGAGTGTCCCGCAGAGCAGGGCAATCAGGAAACTCCCCCCGGGAATTACTGGGGCCCCTGGGGCCGTGGGGGCTCTTCCCGTCTGTCTTTTGTGGGATAAAGGTGCACTCTCTCCAAAGGCGCACCCGCGCACCGCCCGAATATCTGCTGGTCGTGCTCCCGCCTCCGCGAGGACGACGGGCTCCCCGACCCTCGCGCGGTCAGCCGCCGGGTCGGCTCGTCCCGTCTCCCCCAGCCTCATTGTTCTCCCGGTTTATACCGTGCCCTTCTCCCTCTCTCTCCACCCCAGGAACTGGTGCGCCTACATCGTGAACAAGAACGTGAGCTGCTCGGTGCTGGAAGGAAGTGAGAGTTTTATTCAGGCTCAGTACAACTGTGCCTGGAACCAGATGCCCTGTCCGTCCGCGCTCGTGTAAGTCCCGGGAGCCGAGGGGCGGGCGGGGCTCGCCGGGGCCGCGGGGGTGGGGTCAGAGCGCTGGGCTCCAGCCGCTCAGTAAATCTCTTCCAGCGGGTGAAAACTCAGCAGCTGAAAAGTTTGAGCGCTGAGCAGGGTACCAGGCTCGCTGGGGTATTTAAGGAGCGTGTTTTGCCTGGAGTCAGCGTTGAGGATGCACCGGCCTGGCCATCGCCGGGCATAGGAGGGGACGAACAAAGCCACCGACCTCCACTTCTCTCTCTCTTTTTCTTTCAATTTTATTACTAACGTAAAGCAGCTGGACCTAATTAGATCCATATTGTGTGTTCTGGGGCACAGAGAAGATTCCAAAATGTATACTGCTGAAAACTTACATGTAGGATTAGCCGAGAGGTTTGCTCTAGCCAGTGTTCTAGAACAGGCGAGTTTTGTCCAAATGTCCCCATAAAACTGACCTCTTGGGCTTCCCTGGTGGCGCAGTGGTTGGGAGTCCGCCTGCCGATGCAGGGGACACGGGTTCGTGCCCCGGTGCGGGAAGATCCCACATGCCGCGGAGTGGCTGTGCTCCGCAGCGGGAGAGGCCACAATAGTGAGAGGCCCACATACCGCAAAAAAATTAAAAAAAAAAACTGACCTCTTCAGTTGTAGGTGTTGTAGATTTCTAAAGTCCCCAGGAACAACTTGCTTGAAAGTGTGCGATTGTTGTTTTTTCAAGTTAGATTTGGGGGATTCAGCTAAGTGGTTGTCAGGAGAGAATGGTCCTTAAAGACCAAGGGAAGAATTAATCTTCTTCCTTATAAAGGTTTCACTGTCTTAAAAAAAAAAAAAAAAAAAGAGGAAGTGAAGCAACAGAGTACAGATTTTGTTACATACATCACGTTCATTCAGTTGTCATCTGGCAAGTCTTTGTGTTTTTGTGTAAGCCAGATATCAGAGGATGAGCTGATGTGAATCAGTGGCTGTTGGGGAATGCATGTGATGGTTGAAATTAATTGTTTTCCCCTAAGAATAAACTGATTGTCTCAGAGCACAGTTGTCTTTACAGCAAAGAATAGCCAGCAGGCGGATCTGTCTTTGGCAAAGCAGAGGGACAGACTGCAACTTGTGCTGCAGGAAACCTTATGTCAGAAGGCAGTAGATGAGCCTTCAAGCCTATGAGGTGGTAGTGGTCCCTGGATCATTGCACATGGGCTGGGGTGAGAACTGAAACGGGGAAGGGATAATTCCTGTTAAGCAAAAACAAACAACCCCCTTCCCAACAAAACAAGCAGAAACTTAGAAGAGATCCCCCGCCTGCTGTAGGCAGAGCATGAGGTCAGAATTGAATTGCTCTCTGTCACACTGAGTTGTGTAACCTGTCGGAGGGCGCAGTGCTGTCACACTGCCTGTGTCTCTGGTTGGAAGGGGCATTGAACACGGAATTTCCCAGGTGTTACTGAAGAGCCCAGGAGCCTGAGTAACTCCTCTCAATTCACAGGTGTTGTCAGGTTTTCATTATTTGATCCTTAGAACCTGAGACCTGTGGAAGTGAAGGTTCTTGGGAAACTCAGCCTGGAGTTACTGAGGGATCCTTTCCGGGTGTGGGACGTGCAGGCATGGAGGCTGGCAAGATGCTTGAGTGAGGAGTGAAGTTTAGCCGCTGGTGACCGTCGAGTGTCTGGGAGAAGCAGGTAGGAGCCCGTGAGGACTTCACAGAGTCGGAGCAGAGCTGAATTGTTAGGGGCGGTGGAGGGAACGGAGGAAGAGAAGCCAGGAGAGGAGAGAGAGCAAAGCCAAGACTTCAGAGGAGGGAGCTCCATCTTAGAGACCCCGGGAGGAGAAGCCCGGAAGGCCGAGGGGTCCAGAAAGGCCAGGGCTTTTAGGCAGCAGGAAGATTTGCTTATGTAGAAGGAGGCAACTTCACGTCAGCGGGGGGTATAGGCCTTGTAACTTGGGTGAGATTCAGGGTGTGGGTCGTGAGGAAACCCCTTTACCAGGAATCAAATGTGTTGCAAAGGTTTTGGTGGAAAAAGGAAGTTGAGCAGGTGAAGAATTAGAAAACTCGGCATGTTTTAGGACAAAAGTGAAAAAGCCAAAGGGAGAGACTGAATATGCTCTGAGACTGAGGGGAAATCGTCAGGGAAACGAGGGGTTTGATGGGGAAGTCCTGCAACAAGAGGAGAACTTCCGAGCTCGGTGAGGCGTTGGGCGCTCAGCCACCATGGGCTGTGGGGACCTAGCACGGGTGTGCTTCCAGAAGGCTTAGACGATGCTTCGTTTGCATATATGGAGAGACTTAGATTCCAGACTGTGAATTTGGGTGTCGTCATGTGAAACTGGGAGCAGAGAGGGTTTCTGTGTGATTTGTGGACATTTTGAGTAATCACTTTCCTGAAGCCGTAAAGAACCTTCTGTGTGTCAGGCACTGTGTTAAGGCTGTTCATTCCATATGTTAGTTTAATTCTTGCAACATCCCTTCAAGATGAATACCACTGTCCCCATTTTACCAATGAATAAACAAGGCAAGAAGTTCCCTGACTTTCCTGTGGTCACCTGACAGGTAAGTGGCTGAGCTGCCTCCAGACCTGGCCTTTGTGGACCAGCCTCTGTCCCTTTAACAATAGAGAGAGACAGACAGACACAGAGAGAGAGAGAGTGTGTATGTGTGTGTATTTGAGTGTGTGCCTTCTGTCGCTAGCACACTGCTCAACTACTAGGAACATTTCCAGCTTCTTTCACGGAAGGCAATTCCCATATCAAAGTGAGTGAGCATCGTTGGTCTGTGTGCAAGCATGTGCACGTGTGTTCACGCCCATGTGCTTTACTCCCTTTCCCGGGGGTCATTTGTGAGGATACAGTGGACCACATCATTTTTCACACTGTCCACCATGCTGTGCAGTTTCTTATGTTATGAAAACACTGGCCGATTTGCTTTCTTTGTTTGGGTTGTTAGGCTGGTTGTTTAAAGGATACTACTAGGGAGGCGGGAGTGGTGGAGCTTGAGACATTGGGGAAGCCACACCTGTGCCCCCCGGCTGAGCCACCACCTTGAAACTTGTCACGGGGGGATGGAGGTAAAAGTATGCTTCCAGAAAAACCATTCAAAGCTCGTGTCCTGGGCTTCCCTGGTGGCGCAGTGGTTGAGAGTCCGCCTGCCGATGCAGGGGACACGGATTCGTGCCCCGGTCCGGGAGGATCCCGCGTGCCGCGGAGCAGCTGGGCCCGTGAGCCATGGCCGCTGAGCCTGCGCGTCCGGAGCCTGTGCTCCACAACGGGAGAGGCCGCAGAGGTGAGAGGCAAGCTCGTGTCCTGATGCTTGTGAGGTAGTGATACCATTCTTGTGTGCAGAGAATTCTTAATTCTTATGAAGACTTTTCTGTCACTAGGAATTTAAAATGAGGGCTCTCTCTGTGGGTCTGTGTCTCTTGCGCAGTAGATGTGAGGAGCGGTCTGGATCCCCAAAGCACACGATTGTGTCGACAGACACCGCTTTGTCTTCCCTCAGCTAATTCCTAAGGGTGGCTGATCGGACCTGAAGAGGAGATGAGGGGAATTATCTGGTGATAATTATCCGCTGAGGAGGAAGGGCAGCTGCTGTAGACTCTAAAGTAGCATAAAGTTGGGTCATGATTTACCATTTACTCCTAATTCTTAAGATGGATCTAAGGACTTTTTCTCCCTCTGAGATCATTGTTTCACTTTACACTTCCACGTTAAGGAAGGCATAAATCTTTTAAAATTTCATTGCATTGAAGAGTTTTTCTGATTCATTGTAAAAAAAAAAAAAAAAAAAACCTCTGGCAGCTCCGCCCGTTTGGTAGACTGTCACTGTCACACTGCCCCACACACACCCACCACGTAGCACTTGGGATGGTCCCTGGGGATCCACATCCGAGTCTGGGGTCTCCGCAGCGGCACCTGAGCATGGAGAGGGTCTGTCTTGGTCATGGGCTGGTTTTAGGGACACCTTTTGGGAGACATGGGGATGTGGGCGACTTAGAATTCTTCCTGTGGGGTGGGAATTGGGCAGGTTGATGTTCTTGGGAGGATTGATACAGTGTCCAGGGCTGACTTGGTGAGAATCTTTCCCCAGAGCACATCCTTGTAACGTGATGAGCCCCTTTATGTTCCTTATCTTCCGTCTTTACAGCAACCCCGGGGCATTATCCCAATTTTACAGGAGGGCATGTAGTCAGGAAGTAGCAGAGCCTGGACCCAAAACCAGGTCTGTTATTTCTAAGCCTTAGGCTCTTCCCACCCCACACCCCTGCACCCCTTGCTGTCTAAACCCACACCCTCTGAGGAGCGGCCCGAGGGGGTGTGTGTGTGTGCGCGACCATGTGTGATGCTGTGGCACTGACAGCCCTGGTGTGATGGGAGGGGGAGGGGAGGGCCTGAGCTCCCTTAGAGCCCCCCTCCACGTGGGCTGGCCATGCTTGGGTGCACCGCTGGTGGAAAACAGCACTGTCTTTCTTCTCCTTCCTGGACCCTCCCACTCAGCTTGGTCCAGCTGACTGCTGTTAGTATTTGAGGCGTTCGGGGGCGTCCAGTGTGCAGGGCGTCTCGCTGGTAAGAACACGGAGGACCCCAGATGTAAGGCAGGGTTATTCCCCTGTATTCACTTCCCTCTGATACTGCAAACTCACTGGGGTTTATCAGCATCCACCCAGCCCGGCCCCAACCCCCTTTCTTGGGTGTGTGGAGTCTTGGTGAAATTTTTCCTAATAGCTCTTAAAAAAAAAAATCTCATCAGTCAGGCAGGGGAGCTGGGTGAGGCCCACTCGAGGAGCCTTTGCTGCTGTGATAACACAGAGGGAGAATTTGTGAATTTGCAGCAGGTGTGAGTTCTGAGTGCCGAGTTTCCAAAACTCCTCTAACCCTTAGATTCTAGGGGGAGCAGATGGTCATTCATTTGGAAGAAACGTTTTCTATTAGGGAGCAATCTCAGCCAGGAAAAGCTTAAAAAGAGAAAAACACTTGAGATTGCGGCGGGGGGGGGGAAATGAGGACTTACATCTTCTAGAGCCAATTCTACGTGTTTTATGTCTCTAGAAAGAGAATTCCTTTTGATTCAAAATGTGCCTTTTGTGTGTATAGCTTTGAGAGTGTCTCTTCCTTCTGTTTTTTAGCCAACGTCTTGTGATTCGTTGGCCGTGACGAGCGCTTGCTCCTTGGTACCGAGGGACCCCAAATCAAGCCCTGGGGAAGGAGTACCTGCACAGAGGTGCCTAGAGCTGCTTAGGGCCCTGCTGCCTCCCCCTCTTCGGGTCCCTGTCCTTACCAGCCTTTTCTGCCTCCCTGGGCTTCTCAGGCCTTCCTTTCAAGTGGCTTTGCTCTTTTGCTTTTTTTCCTCTTTTCCTCCTCCTGGGGTCCCAGTAGATAAGATGCTGTGTTTGTAGAGCCCTTTGGTGTTTCCAGAACATTTTCACGTTCATTATTTTATTTTATTCTCATCACAAGCTCAGCCAGGAGATTAGGTAGGGCAGAGATTGAGGTCTTGGAAAAAGAACTTTATGCTTATGGGCTATACTTTCTAGCTTTCTTATCTTGGAGAAGAATGAATAGGATTCACATAGAGGTTATGGCCTTAAGGAAAAGAGTTTGTTTTTGTGAAACCTCATGTTATTCCCATTAACCGGTCTTCCTCCAACGATCCGTGATTCCACCACTTTGGCACTTGGTCATTGAATTAAAGTTCTGAGACAGCGAGAAAAGGGCAGATGGCGGGGGAAGGTCAGGGGGCAGGTGTCCCCTGAGGTAGTCCCTCGAGGCTGGCTGGTGTGGCCAATGTGTTCTGGAAGAGGAGATAGAAAATGCGGCTTCTGGCCCGACCTCTACCACCGCTGAGCTGTGTGACTTCAGGCTAGTAACTCAGCCTCTCGAAGGCGCGTTTTCCTCATCTCTACATTATGGGGGAGGTGACCGAGCTGTCACCAGCCATGTCTAACGAACACCCCGTGTTCTCACTGTTTGGATTTGTTGCTTCTCGGGTGGTCTCCTCTTCGAAGACTTTGACTTTCCCGCCAAGTTAGAGAACGGCTGAGGTGCTTAAGAATGAAATAAATACATTCAGTGACCTAAGATAATAATTAAGAAAATGAAATGATTGAAATCGACTTTTCAATGTGAAGTTAAACCCAGAGGTTGTTTTGGAAGCAGAGCCACTCGTAGAGTGTCTTTGGGGAAAGCACGTAAGCGGTTACAGTCGATTTAAATAAGTGCTCTGGTTGCCGTGGGAACCTTGGTTCCTGGTTCTGCAGGTGTTTGGGTGTCCATGGCGGGGCCGTAGAGCCAGGTCAGCTGGGTGTTCAGGGATGCCTTCGCTGAGCCCCAGGCCATCTTGCATCCAGCCAAGAACACGCTGTTTTAATTCTTTTGCTCTTGGAAAAACCCCTCTTCCTTGTGCTGGGAACATTAAGATGTTACTCATGTTTACTGAGTGTGAATAATGAGGCAGGTACTGTGTATGACAGTTACCCAGGGTTTTACATACTTTCTTTTAAAACCGAAAACTGACAGACTGCCAGTGTTCAGATTACTTCCAGACTGTCACCCAAATGTTCTGATTTATGGTTGGTTACATGACTGTTTCACTACTCAGAATTAACTGCTTCTCTGCTTGATGAGGCACTTTTCTGGACTTAAAAATAACAATGACCCACTTGATAAAACGACATGAGCGTGGCTTTGCCTGACGAACGATTTTCCTGCGAGGATCAAGAGAGGAACAGAGTAGTTTTCAGTATGACAGCAGTTCCCACTGGAGAAAAAATAATGAAATGATGAAAACGAAGCTCACCAATAAGTTTTCTTCTTTCCTTCTTGTTTTAAAGTGGTGATGGGTGCTGAAAAAAAGTAGGGAGGTTTCAAACGAACCAAATTCCTGGTTTGAAAATGCTGTGGAAGCAAACTTTTCTGGGTGTGTCAGGACCCAGCTGCTGCTTTTTTTTGTTTTTTCCACCTAAAAAAATATTAGAAGATTAAGGAATACGCCTAAAAATCATTCTTTGCAGCATCAGCCTTTCAGGACAGTGTATTTTGCTGAGCATTTGGTTCAAAGAAATTTGAGACAGGTAGTTTAGATGAGGTCTTCTCAAGCTGATCTTCTGACGAAAGGGAATTTGCCGTGAGACTTCTCAGCTTTTCCCGTCGTTCTCCCATCTTTCTCCACATTTGTGATGGTTAGGGTCACTCGAATGTGTGGGCTTTACTAGATTATCTTTTCTGAGATTTGCTCATGGTCCGTTACGAGGTACTAGAGATTTCCCTCTTGCTGAAAGCTGCTTCCCTGCATCTGCCCAGCCCGGATGCTGTTAAAGGATCGTGAGAGAAGTGCCTAGATTTTTTTTTTTTTCTAAACCATGGTGGTGAAAATGCCACTTGTGTTCTGCTAACTGAAGCTTTTCCGTGTATCTTGAAAGCGGAGCCCGAAAGCTGTGGTGGTGATTGCAGCAGAGCTCAGGGCGAGGACGAGTTTCACAATCCAGCCCCTCACTAGAGATCTTTTCACCAATAAAGTGATTCTCTGGCTCTTGTTGGTTTCAACCCCAAGAGCTCTCACATGCTGGGGGGATGACGGCCTTGCGCAGGGAGGCATCGCGAGCCTTTCTGGATATTTTGAACATTACAGAATCTCTAAGCCGGCCGTGGCCCTGATGGTGCTCAGGCCTGGTTTATACATCAGGTGGCCCACCTTGGAGATGCCCCAGCTGCTGTCTGCTCGGGCAGCAGCTTTCCAGGACCACAGTGCAGCGTCAGGGCCCTGGCTCCGTCATGATAAACGATGTGCCTGTTCTCATCCCAACATGTTGCATCATCTTCTGGCCACTCTCAAGGTATTTGGGAGCCGTTCTGTTGCATCACTGCAGAAAAGAACTAGCAAGATGTAACCCAGACTCCCTGCTCACTGACGGTGCAGGAGGGAGGGAAGGCAGAAATACCATTCATGGCTTGTTTCCTGAACCAATTTGCATGGCGCCCTCTAAGCCCTCCTTAGCAGAATCGACAGTGGGAAATAACCATCCTGGTGAGGAGCCACTCTTTGTCATATGTCTAAAATATTCATCTACATCTTTGACGTTTTGTGTTATTTTACACAAAATGGCAATTTGAAGGTGGCTATAAAAAGGAAAATTCTGTTTTATTTTCCTTAATCACTGGCCCATACCTTCAGAAGTACAAAAATAAATATTAGGCCTGAGTTCCCAGTAGATAAAACAATTGGTTGTGTGTCTGAACAGTAATCTGATACCTTAAAAAAAAACAAAAACAACAAAACTTTAGTTAAATCCTCATTTTGAAACTCTGAAAAAGACTTAATAATGCTGGTTTGGGTTTTCTCTTCACTGAGATATATAATCAGATAGTCAAGACTATCTAGCACTTTGCTTTTGCAATTCTGATGAGATTTTTTTCTTTTTAAATTTATTTTATTTTTGGCTGCGTTGGGTCTTTGTTGCTGTGCACACAGGCTTTTCTCTGGTTGCAGCGAGCAGGGGCTACTCTTCGTTGCGCTGTGCAGGCTTCACATTGCGGTGGCTTCTCTTGTTGGGAGCACAAGCTCTAGGCACGCGGGCTTCAGTAGTTATGGCACATGGGCTCAGTTGTTGTGGCTCAGTAGCTGTGGCACATGGGCTTACTTGCTCCGCAGCGTGTGGGATCTTCCCTGACCAGGGCTCGAACCTGTGTCTCCTGCATTGGCAGGTGGATTCGTAACCACTGTGCCACCAGGGAAGTCCCTGATGAGATTTTAAAGTACCTGAATGCATAAAAATATATATATAAGGTGTATGTTATATATAAAATATATGTTTATATATAAAATACATATATTATATACAAAATGTACATATATATATAAAACAGCTTTATGGAGGTATAATTTACATGAACTGTACATATTTAAAGTTGTATAATTTAACATGTGTCTGTACCTGTGAAACCAACATCACACCAGGATATGGAGCATCTCCATCACCCCCAAGAATGTCCTCACACCCCTTTGTAATCCTTTCCTCCAGCTGCCCACACACATTCCCTCCTCAGGTAACTGATGATCTGTTTTCCATCACCGCAGGTGAGTTTGCATTTTCTAGAGATTGATGTCGAGTCATACAGTCTGTGGTGTCACGTTAGGTTTTTTCATTCAGCATGGTTATGTTAAGGTACATCCATGTTGTACTATGGAACGATAGCTGATTACTTATTATTGCTCAGTAGGATTCCTTTGTATGTGTCCACCACCATTTGTATACAGTTGTTTTATAGCTGAGGACTCCTGGTGAAATACAGTGTGGAAACTCATTTATACTGATAGTAAGGTTACTGCTCTGATTTTTCTGAAGACCCATTGAGATGGTAAATACATAACAGATGTAGAATGCTGGATAAAACATAATGGAGTAAGAAAAACACGTTGCACATTTTCGCCCCGGGAAATGTTGGATTGAGGCTGCGTAATTAGCATACATCATTTCGAATTGGCACAAAGCTGAGTAGGGTTAAAGTAGGCTTATTATTTGAAGAGTCTTTGTTCCTTGGTTTCATTAAACAAATATTTTTGGGCACGGCCTCTGTCTGGCCCAGGACTAGGCCCCATGGGGACACAGCAAGGAACCCGACCTCTCTCTTGCCCTCCAGAAGTTCATGTCCAGTAGGTGAAATGAGACATAAACAGAAATAATTACAAAGTAAAAGGTAGGCAAGAGAATTGCAATGAGAGAAGCACAAACAGCTGAGGATGTTCAGAGGTGGAGGAAACTATTTCCAGCCAGGAGGAATCTGAGAACTTGTTTGTAGGTGGTGACATCCTAGCAGGGCTTTGAAGGCAGGTTCCAGTTGAAAATATATGCATATGGGAGAGGATACCAGCAGAGGCCAAGAGAGGATGTTAGCCAGGGCCTGGAGGAGGGGGTGAAGGGAGGAGTAAGTCTTGGTGTCCGCAGGGCTGGTCCCTCTGAGGGCTGTGCAGGGGCCTCTGTTCCCGGCCTCTCCCCTTGGCTTGTAGATGGTCACCGTCTCCCTGTATGTCTCTGTCCACATTCCCCTTATTTATGAGGGCTAGGGCCCACCCAGATGCTCTCATGGTAACTTGCTTACCCCTCTAAAACCCTACCTCCAAATAAGGCCACATTCCCAGGTACTGGGATTCGGACTCCAACATTCTGGGGGCGACAGAGAATTCAAGCCATAACCCAGGGTTGGGAGTTCGGGCTTTATCGTTTAGGCGAAGGGGAGTCATGGAAGGTTTTAGACCAGGGACGCCAGCAGAGCTTCCGAGTGTTAATCTGGCAATTTGAGAGGGGAGAGGATGGATGGGTCTGGGGGACGGCAGGAGGGGCCCTGTCGGGAGCCTGGCTGGGGTCCCCGGTGGGCGGTGCTGAGGCAGATGTAGCGGAAGAAGTGGGTCTGCCCGTGGAGGGATGAGCAGTGACCGAGTTGGAACGGCCAGGTGACCACTTCGCTGTGCTTCACGCACAGTAGCACTGCTGAGATTTAGGGTCTCTGAGCATCTGTGAGTCCGTTGTCAACAGTGTGGGTAAAAAGGGCCATACCTTGTGAAAGAAGGTGAATTCGTTCATGAACTGTTGTTTGGAGGTTATGGCAGTATTGCCTTTATCCACAGAACGATCAGGACCTCATTATTCACCACCTTTGTTGATCAGGAATCAACTCTAATCCTGCATGTGGGCAATTGGGTCTATTCTTATAGAAGCAGCCCATAGTTTTAGTCTTATTGCAAATTTTTGCCTTATGGTAAAAATAATTATATATGTCCTGTCTGATGTAACTGGTCTTTGGCTGAGTTGGCACTAGAACAGTGACTGTTATGGATAATAGGAGTATATGGGCTCCAGCTAAGTATGATTCTTCCATAGTAGATACTGGTGGCCCAAGGAAAGCCATAGTGTGGTCCTGGTGGGCACCCAAAGGTTGTTTACTGAATGAATGGATGAAAGAGAAAGCATGTGGATTTTTTTTATTAAGACTATATTTTTTTGGAGTAGTTTAAGGTTTACAGCAAACCAAGGGGAAGGTAAGAGATTTCTCATAAACCCCTGTCCCCACACATGCACAGCTTCCCACACTATTGACATCCCCACCAGTGCAGTGCATTTCTTACAGTTGATGAACCTACACTGACACATCATCACCCAGAGCCCATAGTTTGCATTAGCGTTCATTCTTGGGAGAGAAAGGTTTTAGCTTCTTTTTCCTCCCGTTGTTAAGACTCATATGTGCTGAGTTTGGTTTTCAGGTTTCAGGCCCGGAGACCATAAGTTTGAACAACTGTCCGTGGCTGTGTGTTTTGTTTTGTTTTGTTTTGTTTTTTGTGGTACGCGGGCCTCTCACTGTTGTGGCCTCTCCCGTTGCGGAGCACAGGCTCTGGACGCACAGGCTCAGCGGCCATGGCTCACGGGCCCAGCCGCTCCGTGGCATGTGGGATCTTCCCGGACCGGGGCACGAACCCGTGTCCCCTGCATCGGCAGGTGGACTCTCAACCACTGCGCCACCAGGGAAGCCCCGTAGCTGTTTTTAAAATGGAAATTGTGACATACGTATAGTCTTTGAAATGATTGTTCATGATGAATGAAAATACAGTGGCTTGCAGCTAAAATGAGGATTTGTGATATGATAGACTCCAGTTAAATCAAGCAAAGTAATGATGTACATTGTCGTTTAGATTCCTAAACTGGTCATCTCATTGTGACCTTGGAAAGCTTTTTTAAGGTGTAAGTGTACATTGACTCTCTGGGTGAAGTATGATGCAGCTTTGATTTTGGGAGGGTTCATGTTACACAGCTCTAAGAAATGGCTTGGTGTAATTGGGAGGATACAGTGACAAAAGATACAAGTGCATTTTGAAAAACAGAACTACCATACGACCCAGCAATCCCACTACTGGGCATATACCCTGAGAAAACCATAATTCAAAAAGAGTCATGTACCAAAATGTTCACTGCAGCTCTATTTACAATAGCCAGGACATGGAAGCAACATAAGTGTCCATAGACAGCTGAATGGATAAAGAAGATGTGGCACATATATACAATGGAATATTACTCAGCCATGAAAAGAAACGAAATTGAGTTATTTGTAGTGAGGTGGATGGACCTAGAGTCTGTCATACAGAGTGAAGTAAGTCAGAAAGCGTAAAACAGATACCGCATGCTAACACATATATATGGAATCTAAAAAAAAAAAATATGGTTCTGAAGAACCTAGGGGCAGGACAGGAATAAAGACGCAGATGTAGAGAATGGACTTGAGGACATGGGGAGGGGGAAGGGTAAGCTGGGATGAAGTGAGAGAGTGGCATGGACATACATACACTACCAAACGTAAAATAGATAGCTAGTGGGAAGCAGTCGCATAGCACAGGGAGATCAGCTCGGTGCTCTGTGACCACCTAGAGGGGTGGGAAAGGGAGGGTGGGAGGGAGACGCAAGAGGGAGGAGATATGGTGATATATGTATATGTATAGCTGATTCACTTTGTTATACAGCAGAAACTAACACACCATTGTAAAGCAATTATACTCCACTAAAGATGTTTAAAAAAAAAAGTGCATTTTGAGAAAGTTAAATATTGAAAATGTAGGGAATTATTTTAAAGATTATTTTTGAGACTTCTTTGAAAATACCATGTTTGCTTGTATATTTTATTTGCAAAGACTCATTGAAGTAAATTGTAGTGAAGATTTTGGGTAATGGGACAGCTTAGGCCCCAGCTTATGAGGAGGATGAGAGCTACTATGCAAACCACAGATCTTAGTGGTTTTATTTAAATAAACAAAACAAGATAATGCAATCTATGTAATTTTTCTTAAAAAAAATGATTTTAGGGCTTCCCTCGTGGCTCAGTGGTTGAGGGTCCACCTGCCGATGCAGGGGACACGGGTTCGTGCCCCGGTCCGGGAAGATCCCACATGCCGCAGAGCGGCTGGGCCCGCGAGCCATGGCCACTGAGCCTGCGCGTCCGGAGCCTGTGCTCCGCAACGGGAGAGGCCACAACAGTGAGAGGCCCACGTACCGCAAAAAAAAAAAAAAAGATTTTAAGGAGATTGAAAGCAAGCCACTTCTCCTCTTCACCTCCAAGTCTGTATATTTGTCTCACTCCCCCTCAATTTACAAGAACTGTGATGCCTGGAAGCTTCCCTCTAGGTTGGAACATTTCCCACACTCTATTGTCCTGCAGCCCCTGAGTACCTGGGTTCCGGGGGGTTTTCTCGGAACCACATGGGTCTGGCCGAGGTATGGAACACCACACCCTCAGGTTCTTAAGAAAAATCCAGTTCTACAAGCCGGTATGAGCACGAGGGCTCAGTGAATGCTGTAGCAACACAAATGGCTTAACGGACATGGCAGGTGTTACCAACCTTAAAAATCCGTTGGCCACCCCAAGTCTCCTTGGAGAAAAGTTCCTCCTCGCTTCTTTCTCCTCCACAGCCTCCATCACCCCTTTCTATTTAAAAGCAAAGAAGCAAAATGCTTCTTTTTATCTTGCCCCTCCCCCTCTCCTTGTCTACACCTTCAGGCCTGGAGGTGGGCTGGGTTGTGGTAGCATCTTCCAAAGAAAAACCATGCTCCCTCTAAGCAGAGGGCAGGCAAATGTAAATGTCTCTACTTTGTTAAGTGTGGATTTAAAAGACATAAAGTAATACGGGGTTCGCCTGGACAATGTGAGAAATATGAAACTAGGATATAACATTTTGGTCCTTTTTTCCCCCAGTGTGATATAAATTAGAAAAGAAATATAAGTGTTCCTGTGTTTTCAATTCCCAGATTTCTTTTTTTTTTTTTAATGAGAATGAATTGGCCCAAAGGAAGATCCCACAGAGAAACTCCTACTGTCTTAGGATTTTCTAAGCTTCTAAGTGACTGCCACCAAGTTCCAGGTGAGGCCTGTTTAAGAGCTTACCACCATCCGTGGTCACCATCCAAAGGTCCAAAATTGATTACAGATGGGGTATCATAGCCAGTTCCCTTTCTGTTTGGAAAAGCAGTACAGTCGTCCCTTGGGCTCCATAGGGGATTGGTTCCAGGACCTCCCACGGATACCAAAATCCACAGATGCTCAAGTCCCTTATATAAAATGGCATAATATTTGCATATAACTTATGCACATCCTCCTGTATACTTTAAATCACCTCTGGATAACTTATAATACCCAATACAATGTAAATGCTATATAAATACATAGTGGCTGGGTGCATGACAAATTCGTTTTGCTTTTTGGAACTTTCCAGGATTTTTTTTTTTTTTTTTGCGTGAATATTTTCGGTCTGCTGTGGGTTGAACCTGCAGATGCGGAACCGCCGATCCAGAGGGTTGCTTGTACTGAGAATGCCGGGTGGGCAGCTGCAAGCTGAAGGGTGGCTGGCAGATATGGAAGTTGAGAGAGAAGAGAAAGCACAGAGTGACTGGTGCCTGAGGGGGGAGGAATGTTGCAAACCGAGGCAGGGGACACACAGGAAAAGGGCTTTCGAAATTATTGTGAGTTCTGTAGGAGAATTTGAGGAAATCATTTTTCCTCTTAAAGAGGAAATGATCAAAAGAGTTACTCAGTGGCTCTGAGAAGAAACATTTGGATTCCCGAACCACAGAAAGTCACCCTTGGGGTGAGCATCACGCCAAAGGCTGAGGCCGCAGCTGTTTTCCGGGCCACACCGTGGGAACATGGGGAATGAGCGCATCCGGGCGCGATTGGGGCGGAGGGTGCTCTGTGATCCTGACTCCGGGGATGAGGAGATGGGATGTGAGTTCGAGAAATGGAATCCTGTACAATGGAGTTGGGGAAAGCAGCCTGCAGCGGCGATGGCCCTTCCCCAAAAGAATTGTTAGGGGAACGTGGGCCTTCGTTAGTGTTGGATTATTCTGCCGCCAGAAAGCCGGGGTGGTGCTCGGGCCCTGGAGGCCTCCGCGCTCGCTCGCCCTTCCCCCACTGCAGACTTGAGCTCTGTCATGTGTTTCCCCAAGTGAGGAAGTTAAAACTAAGAATGCGGACTCCATGGCACACACGCGTAAACTGTATTTCATGCTGCTGGGCGCACCCCGCGCTTGGAGATGATGTCATTTTTAGCAATGCAAGTTTGCTCCGAAGGAAGGTACAGGCCGCTCTTATGGTAAATCTGAAAATGACACTTCACTGTCTGTTGCAGCCGAGTTGGGACAGCCTCTCAGTTGAGCCGCTGGGCTTTCCTTCAATCACCTTTCTTTCAGGACTGTAGAATTTCTTCTGTCCTCAGGGTTAAGGAGGGTGATCCGTCGTGGGGAAAACTTATTCTACTCATTATGCTGTATGATCAGAGAAAATGGCTGAGAAGTAAAGAGGATTTTAGGGTTTGGAATCTAACTTGCCACTCTAAGTACGGAAGGAAATTAATTCAAGAAGAAATGGAAAAAGAAACAGCTTACAATTGTGGTTTCTCCAGCAAGAATCTCCTTTGTACTGGGAAACAGACAATCTGCTATACATACACTTTCATTTTGAGCACATTGCCTTGGTCTAGGGTCTGTGATTTAAGAAATGTACAAAGCAGGGACTTCCCTGGTGGTCCAGTGATTAAGAATCCACTGCATTGGCAGGCATGGGTTCGATCCCTGGTCCGGGAAGATCCCACATGCCACGGGGCAATTAAGCCCATGCTCCACAACTACTGAGCCTGTGCTCTAGAGCCCACAAGCCACAACTACTGAGCCTGTGTGCCACAACTGTTGAGCCCACGTGCTGCAACTACTGAAGCCTGCGCACCTAGAGCCTGTGCTCCACAATGAAGAGTAGCCCCCACTCACCGCAACTAGAGAAAGCCCGCACGCAGCAACGAAGACCCAGCACAGCCAAAAGAAAAAAATAAAGAAGAAATGTACAAAGCTGTATTGTAATCTGATTTTAATTAGGGTGCATCAATATGACTTCGAGATTCATTAGATGCATTTTGTATTTCAGAAATATATTTGCCCAAGCCTTCTGACTTTTAAAACTTAAATGGTTTGTCCTAAGGAGTCAGGCAAAATATTGAGCATTTCTTTCCTTCCACATTATTAATTTCTCCAGGCAGGGATCTAATTAAAAATGTGCAATGTACCAGAAAAAGATAAGATGAGAACTGTGATTTGTGTGTGTGATGTGCTTTAACCTGGAAGAAGGCTATCTGGTTTCTTCACTCTCTCGTGGGGGGAGACTTTTTCAGAACGTGGACAGTTAGCCTTGGGGACCAGGGTCACCTCCTCAGATTGTCTTGCACATGGTTTCAATTGGCCAGTTTCTTTTTTACAGGTTTATTTATCTATTTTTGGCTGCATTGGGTCTTCGTTGCTGCACGCGGGCTTTCTCTAGTTGCAGTGAGCAGGGGCTACTCTTTGTTGCAGTGTGCGGGCTTCTCATTGCAGTGGCTTCTCTTGTTGTGGAGCACAGGCTCTAGGCGCACGGGCTTCAGTAGTTGCAGTGCGCGGGCTCAGTAGTTGTGGCACGCAGGCTCAGTAGTTGTGTCGCATGGGCTCAGTAGTTGTGGCTCGCAGGCTCTAGAGCACAGGCTCAGTAGTTGTGGCTCATGGGCTTAGTTGCTCCGTGGTACATGTGATCTTCCCGGACCAGGACTTGAACCTGTGTTCCCTGCATTGGCAGGTGGATTCTTAACCACTGCGCCACCAGGGAAGCCCCTCAAATGGCCAATTTTTTGATCGTCAGTAGACACAGTGGATTCAGATGGAAGTGTCTCTTCTGCTAGTGCAGAACCACTTTTCCTTCATGTAGTTCTGAAATCTCTTCTGTTTCAAACTTTATAGCCACTGCTGTATTTACTTTTGGCAAAGTGTTACTTTAATAAAAAGTTCACTTACTTATTCATTGATTGGTAGAATGATAACAAAAGAGAAAGCAAATCCATTTGTCACAAGCGGTTCCTAGAAAAATCTGTCCACTGTCTTAGCAATTTCTAAATTAGAACACTGAGACCAAACTTTGTAAAAGTGAATTTCTGTGTAAAAAAGGAAATTTGTTAAAATAAATTTATTCATTTATTTGGCTGTGTTGGGTCTTCGTTGCTGCACGCAGGCTTTCTCTAGTTGCGAGCGGGGGCTACTCTTCATTGTGGTGCGCGGGCTACTCATTGCAGTGGCTTCTCTTGTTGTGGAGCATGGGCACTAGGCACGCGGGCTTCAGTAGTTGTGGCACGTGGGCTCAGTAGTTGTGGCTCACGGGCCTAGTTGCTCCGCGGCATGTGGGATCTTCCTGGACCAGGGCTCAAACCCCTGTCCCCTGCATTGGCAGGCGGGTTCTTAAGCACTGAGCCACCAGGGAAGTCCCCTTAAAAAGGAAATCTTGATACATGCTATAATATGGATGAGCCTGAGATGAAGGGGATCAGGACAGACCACCTCAAAACATGCCACTTTTCCATATTGATTATTTTGAGCTGAAGGCCATTGAGAAACCTCAGAGACAAGACCTTTCTGCCCTTTCCATTTATTCCCAAAAGCAGGGTGTGAGTTTCCTACCTCTCCTATACCGGGATGAGGGGAGTGACCCTAATCGCCAGAGACAGAGAGCCAGCACAGAGAGGAGCCTGTGTAAACAAACCTTACTAAAATAGCCGTTATCACCCATTAGTGTCCTACCCACATTCCCACAACTTATTGCCCCTAGAAGCCCAAACTCCCTTTCCTTTGTCTGATTCCTTCTCCACATTTTATCATCCTTTGTTAAAATGGTTCATAAGCCTCTGAGTCTAACTGCTACTTTGAGTTTGCACTTCTTTCCTGAAGCCCCCATGCACATAAAAATATTCATATCAATAACATTTGTATGTCTTTTTCTCCTGTTAATCTGTCTTTTGTCGGTTTAATTCACAGACTCCAGGAACAAATCTAAGAGGGTACAGGCAAAGTCTTTTCCTCGCCTACAAGGAAAGGACATTATGCTAAGTGACACAAGCCAGTCACAAAAGGACAAATACTGTATGATTCTACCTATATGAGGTCCCTAGAGTAGTCAGATTCCTAGAGACAGGAAGTAGAATGCTGGTTCCCAGGGGTTGGGGTGGGGAATGGGGAGTTAGTGTTTAATATGGGTGCGGAGTTTCAGTTTGGGGTGATGAAAAAGTTCTGGAGATGGGTGGTGGTGATGTTTGCACGACACTGTGAATGTACTTAGTGCTACTGAACTGTGCTGATAAAAATGGTTAAGATGGCACATTTTATGTAATGTGTATTTACATACTTACATTACTGTACCACAGTTTTTAAAAAATGGAATTGCTGTGGCTGGAGTGAACCGCCCTATGGAAAACCTGGAGCAGTAGCTGAATGCCAGACACCCACGTCTGCCCTGGGTGCACATTCGGAAACTCTGGGAGATGATTTCTCACCTTTTCGTGTGGATTTTCCTTGTCCCTGGGGAGGTGGTTATTTCCCCAGGCCTGGGTGCTCCCTACCAGGGAGGGGAAGTGCCTCTTTTCCATCCTCTGTCCCATTCTGATTGATACTGGGTGGAGCTACACACACACACGGAATGAAGCAACAAGAGTTGACTCCAGGTTTTGGGGGGCAAGCCAGTGACTGGAAGAGGGAGAGGAGTTTACTATAAAGTCCATTCTTGGGAGAAATCCCAGTCAAATGAGTGCCCCCAGGGTCCTCTGGGTTTTCAGTTTGTGCAGAGTGTTAAAATAAAATACAGGTAAACACTAAATGCAGGGAAAAGATCCTTACTCTGTGGAACCACTGTCTAGATGGTCCTGTGCCAGTGATGTGTGGTTATTTCAGAGCAATGTTCTACTTGCAGTGCTGGGGAGATGGGAGGAGAAATCAGATGAACAGATAGACGTGAGCCCGTTGCTGTTCCCTTGACAATCTTGCGACGCTCTCGCCCAGTCCTGTCCGACAGAACTTTCTGTGATGTTGGGAGATATTCACTCTGTTTATTTAATACCATAGTCACTGTGGCTGTAAAGCTCATGAAATGTGGATAGTGTGACTGAGAAAGTAGATGTTCAGTTTTATTTAATTTTAATCAGTTTACATTTAAACACCCGCCCCCCCGGTTAATGGCTGTCTTGGAAAGCCCAGCGCTGGCTCACCTTCTGGTGTTTGATTCTTGTCCTGTTCACATGACTGTGGATCCTGGAGCTCGACTGGGTTCTGGGAGGACTGAACCTCCTGGGTTCAGCTGGGTTAGACCTGAGGGTCGCTCTGGGGTTGTTATTATGGACACTGGACTTCCCCAAACCTTGTCAAAAGTAGTCCTAGTGTCATTAATCAATTGTTTGATCAATCAATTACTGATTAACGATTAATACTCAGTTATTTATTAAGCACAATAGGACAGACACTGTGTTGAAAAGTGGGGGTCTTGTAGAGAACAGAGCCAACAGGCGTTCTTGCCCTCAAGGGCCCCGCGGTTGGCGGGGAGGATGAACTCTGGATGAGCAAATACAAGTGTGAATGGAAGCAGGTGAGGCGAGGTCTCACCTCCCACCAGTGGGAAGGAGTCTTGGTGGGGGTGACGTCAAATGGATGCACACTTTGTCCCATTCTGTTTTAACAGGGACACTTCGTCATGTGGTCCCTGAGCTCTGATTCAACTCTTGCAGTCCTTTTCTTCCAACTTCCTTCTCATTAGCATCTCCTGGGCCCATCTGGTGCCTTGACATCGTGACTGAACTTGTAAAAATGGTGACCCCTTGTCTCACCCCCCAAAAGGGCTTGAGAGGAGAGGAGGGGAGGGGAGAGTTGGGGAGAGTGGACAGGGCTGTGGGGCAGCTCACTGCCCACCTCCAGGGGTGCCTGAGGCAGCTGATCGGGGCTCCCCCTGGAAGGGATGCTGTTACAGACCTGACCCGAGGCTGGGATGGGGACCAAGGCTGTAGCCCAGTCAGCCCCTGGGCTCCAGCCCCGCCGGGCAGTGACTCTGTCCCTTTGGCTGCGGGCCCTTCCTTGGCCGCCCCCAGCTGGGTGCAGTTTGCTGATTTAGTAAATGTCCACAGAGCATCTTCCAAACACCCACTTCCCAGGGGCCCTGGGGTGACGCTTGGGCTGCTGCCTGGTTGTTGGGCCCCTGGGTGCCTGGGTCTGGGGCGCTTCTCAACTCTGGCTGCGCTTGGCGATTACGTGGGGAGTTTTTGAAAGGTACAGACACCTGGGTCCCCCCGCCTCAGACCAATGAAATTAGAATTTTGAGGGTAAAGGCCTAGGCATTTTTTTTAAGGCCCTCTGGCCAGGATACTGTCCCGCGGATCCAGGGCATGGGGGCAGGCCTGGGAGTCCTGCCTGGTGCTCCCCCATCCTCTGGGGGGCCCCTTGGCTGCCCCAGTGGAAGCAGCAGCCCGGTTTCTGCCAGGATATCCCAGTAGGGCTGTGGGGCTGGACAGACCCACCTCCCCCCATCACGCCCCCCTGAAATGAGTCCTGGGGACCTGCCGGTGCCTCAGGGATCGTGTTCTCGGGCACAGAGATGTGGCTGTGAGCTCAGGTGGCCCCCAGTGGCTTCCAGCTGTCACTGCTTTCACACGCGGGGCTGGAGACTTGGCTGGAGATGCAGTCAACCTGAAGTCCACTGAAACCGGAAACCTAGAGCAACAGGGGTGGGGGGTGGGGGTGGGGGGGGGGCGGAGAGGAAGGAGGGTGCTCCAGGGAGCTTTCCTAAGTTATGCGCTAGCTCCGAAATCATCACTGCCTTAAGCGAAAAGAATGAAGTGTGTTGGAAAAGCAAGAACTTCCTTGCGCTCGGCTGGGCGGTGAGGGGCTAAGTCCCCCGGGTGGGGTGGGGGGTCGTCCCTCGGCATCGAAGCTGCTGGGTTTGGGCCCCTCGGCCCGGCTCAGCCACGGCCAGAAGGGTTTAATGAGGGCCGTCATCTCCCGGCACACGGAGAAAACCCCAGAGCAGACACATTTTCACATTCAATCCTAAATGCTCAGAGGAACCAATTTTTTCTGAGATTACACGTTTTTCCAGCATTATGCTGTGCTTGAGCCTGCAAAACAATGAAGTGGAATTTTTCTTTCTTTTCCTGTAGTTTCTGGGACCACACAGAGGATGCTTTTGGTAGGTGGGGTGCTAGGGGGCTGAGGGCTAGTGTGGACCTGGACCGAATTAAGTGCTCAGGCTGCCTTCTTACCCAGCTTGTGGGCCCTTTTGGAACACGTCTGGGTGGGCGCAGTTGCTTCAAATTGAAGGCAGTTGCCAGTGAGATTGGCTGCTTCTGTGCGCTGGGAGGGCCCTGCGGGGTCCAGGCGAGCACATGGCTTCAAAGTCTGGTCCTGGCCCTTCCTGACCATTGGAACCGGGAGAAGTCACTTAACCTCTACGAGCCTCTGTTTTCTCATTTGTGAAAAAGGAATGATGTATATAGTGGGGCCTTGATGGGGGACGTGGCGGGAACGAGAGAATGAAGAACCGGGAAGGCAGGTCTTGCACCTGCTTTGCCCCTGACCCCTTGAGCAGCCCTTCTTTTCTGTTTTACTTATTGGGCTTTCTCATCAGCTTTCCTTAAAAAGCCTCCCACCCAAGCGTCTCAAAATCCTCACACTCAGGCTGCACAGCAGCCCAATTAAATCAGAGCCTCTGAGGGTGGGACCCAGGCACGGGTAGTTTTTCACAGGTCCCTGGTAATTCTAACACACGGCCAAGGTTGAGAACCACTGCCCTACAAGACCAGGTGAGATGGGTCAGTGAAGTGTTGGGACACTCCCGCTGGGGCAGTGCTGTCGGCAGGCCCTCCCGGAATTCCAAAGGGTCGCCTTGCCTGTCCTGGCATGTGAGGTGGTTCCTGGCATGTGAGGTTTGGGGTGTCAAGGTTTGGACCCTCAGGGAGGATGCCAGAAGTCCATTACATTTAGCCATTTGTAATTTTCTCAGGAATGTAGCTTTGAACTCTACCTGCCACAAGGCCGGGGACTGATGGAGTCACTAGGCTGGCACGAGGCCCCCGGATGCCCCCCTGAGCAGCACACAGCAACCCTGAGGACGTGATGCAAAGCCCATTTCTTTCTGGGAATCGGTTCCAAAAGGGGGCTAGCTGCTCGTGCTGGGGTGTTGGAAATGAAGAGAAAGTGACGAGGTTCAAGAGAGCTGTCGTTCCCAGTCAGAAAGAGAAGCCGGGGTGACCCAGGAGCCGGCTTGCCTCTGTGCTGTGAGCAGGGAGGGCCGCTGGGGGGTGAGCTCCTGGTTGGTCGCTCTGAGCGCTGTCTGTTCTGGGCTGAGGTCCAGCCCTGGGTCTAAAGGACTTTCCAGCTTGTTGCCAGGGTCTCTATGTGATGTACAGGTGCACCGTAAACGGGATTTTTGAATGGTTCCAATTCTGCTTCCTTATTTCTGTCATTAGCCGCGTGGACCGGGGCATCTTTTTAAAAAGATCTGAACACGAATAGCGTGAGATGCGTCTCCAGGGGCTCGCTGCTCCCTTTGTTGGTGTTGGGAGAGAGGGTGCCGAGATGAATACACAGGGGGCCATGGGAGGCGAGGGCACCCGGGGTGTTTCTCTAAAACACAAACCAAATGGCCCTGACTTACCTTGGAAAAACCTCCACAAAGCAGCGAATTGTATAAGTTTGTCGGTGAAATAAAAGCCCAGTTTGTGAACAATGTCCACATCCAATGAGATTCATGAGCCAAGTTTTTCTGAGTTGTCTGTTTCTCCAGCCTTTAGTGGGAGGGGACCTGGGGCCAGGTGGATGCAGGAGCTGGAGGAAGGAGGGGGGCAGGGCTGGACTAGAGGAGACCAGTGTTCCCCGCTGGGTCAGCCTGGAGAGAGCAGTGACCTGGAGCGTCTTCATTCGGGCTCAGCCAGGGGGGCCGGGGGTGTTTGCCACAGCAGCCAGTAAAGAGAGATGCCACCTTTTTTCTTCGGCAGTTATCGTGTGAATGTCAGACCCAGATACGTCACCAGGTACAAGACGGTGACACAGTTGGAATGGAGGTGCTGCCCTGGCTTCCGGGGAGGAGACTGCCAAGAAGGTCCCCGAGACCCCATGAAGACTCCCCACCCCACACCCGCTCGGCCGAGAAACAGTGTGAAGAAAGCCACAGGTAACTTCTGACTTGTGCTCTGCTTTGCAGGCCGCCACTGCTCCTTCAAACTACAGGATTTATGAGTTACAGTGTGGAGCTTTCCAAGTTCTTCCCAAAACACACATATATGCCTGCAGTAGACACATGGCACACAAATTTATTTGCAGAAGCAGTAGCGATCGGAAGACAGACTTTTAAAAAGTAAATTGCGGGCTTCCCTGGTGGCGCAGTGGTTGAGAGTCCGCCTGCCGATGCAGGGGAAACGGGTTCGTGCCCCGGTCCGGGAAGATCCCACATGCCGCGGAGCAGCTGGGCCCGTGAGCCATGGCCGCTGAGCCTGCGCGTCCGGAGCCTGTGCTCTGCAACGGGAAAGGCCACAACAGTGAGAGGCCCGCATACTGCAAAAAAAAAAAAAAAAAAAGTAAATTGCTTTGTTAGGGCCAACTGGCTGTGAAAGCCAAGGCCTTAGAGTGGGAGATGCTGCTAGTCTCAGCCTTGTGTGGCCTGAGGCACAGACAGAAGAAAGTCAAATGTAACGAGGTAATGATGCTTGGGTTGTTTTTACTTTACTTTTCATGTACAAGCTCCCATAAACCTGAATTTGAAGAAACTAAAATTGTTTCTTTTTCAAAAAGAAAAAAAGGTAAATAGAATCATTCTTATTCTGTTTGGGGTGAGATATTTGCAAAGCTAAGCCCCAAGTTAGAAGTGTCCAATGAGGCTGTTCTTAAATTTGCTTTTGATTTTTTTTTAAGTGAAGTAGCACAAACTCAACGAATAGCTTAGAAAGCAATGATAATTTTCACCTTGGCTTTTAAGTGTAACATTAAGAAACTGACTTTTATGGATAAAAATATTTTGACATTTTATCCTACATCACTTTATCTTTTCTTCTTTTTTAAAGTTCAGTGAGAAAAACCTAGATTTTCTTATGAGTTAAATGTTTAAGTCATCTTTACATGATTATGTTTTCCCATGAGGTGTTTTCAGTTTGTTTTGGGTTTTTTTTGTCTGCATTGGGTCTTCGTTGCTGTGCGTGGGCTTTCTCTAGTTGTGGCGAGCAGGGGCTACTCTTCGTCGCGGGGTGCGGGCTTCTCACTGTGGTGGCTTCTCTTGTTGCGGAGCATGGGCTGTATGCGCATGGGCTTCAGTAGTTGCGGCCTGCAGGCTCAGTAGTTGTGGCTCACGGGCTCTAGAGCGCAGGCTCAGTAGCTGTGGTGCACGGGCTTAGTTGCTCCGCAGCATGTGGGATCTTCCCGGACCAGGGCTTGAGCCTGTGTCCCCTGCATTGGCAGGTGGATTCTTGACCACTGTGCCACCAGGGAAGTCCTGTGTTTTCGGTTTTGAAACTAGTGGTGTTTCCCAATATTGTCCGCAAAACAGACTTTAAAATAATTTTTATTATAAAAGTAATGCATATCTCTTACAGAATGTTTATAGGAAAAATATTTAAGTACCCATAATCTCACCACCAAATGACAACTACTGTTAACATTTTACTATAGAACACTATTCTCTTTTCTACTTCTGCGCATACATTTTGTTAAAGAAAAATTCATTCATTCATCCCACAAATATTTATTCTATATCTGCAGGCTCTATACTAGGTTCTTAGGAAAAGAGAAAATCAAGGCAGACACAGTCCCTGACCTCATGAAAGGCAAACACTAGACAAGTAGTGAGGGGGCGTGTTGGATCATAGTGGACAGTTTATTTCTGTTTTGTTTAGTTTTACTTTTTATTTTATAAAAGTTTAAACATACATGTAGTTTAATGAGTTCAGTAGCTTTATAAGGACTATTAGGAAAAGCACTTTCTCTCCCACTTTCCCTTCTCAGGGGTAATTACTTTAAACTCTTTAAAAATTAAAAAAAATTGAAGTATAGATTTACAATACTATATTAATTACAGGTGTACAACGTAGTGATTCAGTATTTTTATAGATTATACTTCATTTAAAGTTATTGCAAAATAATGGCTATATTTCCCTGTGTTGTCCTTGTTTCTTATTTATTTTTTACATAGTTTGTACCTCTTAATCCTCTACCTCTGTCTTGCCCCTCCGCCCTTCCTTCTCCCCACTGGTAACTACCAGTTTGTTCTCTGTATCTGTGAGTTTGTTTCTGTTTTGTTATATACATCTATTTGTTTTATTTTTTAGATTCCACATATAAATGATAACACAGAGTATTTGTCTTTCTCTGTCTGACTTTTATTTCTCTAAGCATAAAACCCTTCAGATCCACCCATATTGTTGCAAATGGCATTGTTTCATTCTTTTTTATGGCTGAGCAATATCCCGTTGTGTATATATACCACATCTTCTTTATCCATTCATCTATCGATGGACACTTAGGTTGCTTAAAAATATGTAATGCTTCACAAATTTACCTGTCATCCTTGTGCAGGGACCATGCTAATCTTCTTTGTATTGTTCCAATTTTAGTAAATGTGCTGCTGAAGTGAGCACTACTTTAAACTCTTTAGATGGTCTTTTGGAATTTACCTCCACACCCCTTGACTTCTCATTATGGAAGGTGAGGATTTAAGTCCCTTTCATTTAACATGGGGCTCCTATGCTGCCATCCTTTCCATTCAGTTATACTGTGTTTTTATCTGTTCAGTATTTATTGGTTACATTGTAGTAGTTGTATAATGTTTACAGCGGAGCTCTGTAGTGCACTATGAATATGCTGCCTTTCCTACACTGTTTTTGGATTTCTCTAGAGTTAATAAGTGTGTTTTCATTTGCTTGGTTTTCTATATTTTTATCCCTATTTCAACCCAGACTCTCCGCTGGTTATCTACATGTCCCCTCGTTATGTTCAGACACATCGGTTTCATCTCCTTGAAGAAATCTCTCCTAGAGCCTTCTCACCTGCCCCACCTGGACTGGTCATCTGCTTGTCCTTGTTCACAGCTGCCACCCTGTGACCTTAACTGACTTCTCTCCCATCCATTCCCTGCTTCCTGTACCCCCTGCTTGCTTTTTCTCAGTTTATTCCCTTGTTTTGGTAGAGCACATCTTCTAGTAGTTTCATGAGAGGATTGCATGGGAGGTAAACTTTTTGATATTCTGAAAATATTTTTACTCCAGCTTCAGAATTCTAGGTTGGAAATAATTTTCCTTTAGAATTTTGAAAGCATCACTCAATTTTCTTCTAGTTTCCAAAAAGTAACGCTCCTACACTGTTGGTGGGAATGTAAATTGGTGCGGCCACTATGGAGAACAATATGGAGGTTCCTTAAAAAACTAAAAATAGAGCTACCATATGATCCAGCGATCACACTTTTGGGCACATATCCAGATAAAACTATAATTTGAAAAGATACATGCACCCCAATGTGCATTGCAGCACTATTTACAATAGCCAGGACGTGGAAGCAACCTAAGTGTCCATTGACTGGTGAATGGATAAAGAAGATGTGGTGTGTATATATACAATGGAATATTACTCAGCCATAAAAAGAATGAAATAATGCCATTTGCAGCAACATGGATGGATCTATAGATTATCATCCTAAATGAAGTAAGTCAGAGACAAATATCATATGATACCACTTATATGTGGAATCTAAAAAAATGATACAAATGAACTTATTTGAAAAACAGAAAGAGACTCACAGACATAGAAAACAAACTTACGGTTACCAAAGAGGAAAACTGCGGGGGAGGGATAAATTGGGAATTTGGGATTAATATGTACACACTACTATATATAAAATAGATAAACAACAAGGACCTACTGTATAGCACATGGAACTATACTCAATATTTTATAATAACCTATGTGGGAAAAGAACCTGAAAAAGAATATATATATATATATATATATATATATATATATATATATATATATATATATCTGAATCACTTTGCTGTACACCTGAAACTAACACGACATTGTAAATCAACTGTACTTCAATTAAATTTTTTTTTTCTTCTAGTTTCCAATGCACTGTGAAAATGTCCAAAACCATTCTGAGTCCCAATTTTTTTATATGTGACTTGGTTGGGGTTTGTTTTGCTTGTTTTGTTTTTTGCCATTTTAGTGAGATTTCAGAAGAGGATGAAAGGAAGTGCCTATCCTCAATCCACTATCATTATAATGAACATACTGTTTTTGGAACTTATTTTTTAACTTCATGAAAAAACATCCATGTCATTAAATACACTACAATATCATCTCATGGCTTCATGGAGTGTGATTGTTTGGACATAATCCTGTACCGTTGGTCACTTAGACTTTGTAATTTTTCATTATTATAGATAGTATTCGAATAAGTATTTTTTCCTGTTAAATTTTTGGATTCATCCTTCTTATTTACTAGAAGAAATTTCTAGAAGTGGAACTGCAGAGTCAAAAGGATTCTGAGTATTTTGATACACTTGCCAAATTATCCTTCCAAAAAGTGGTAACAATTCTTATAGTCACCAGCAGTGTATGAAAAAAAACCCTGCTTACATCCTGATCCTACCCCGCTTCTCCGGCCCTTAGAAAAAAATTTCCTTTGCTCAGAACAGCATTTCATTTGCACGTGATTCCATGAATTTTATTTCTGGTGTCCTGAGATGGAATACATTTTTCAGTATGGAAAACAAGGTGTTCTTTCTAGTTTTCTCCTTGGGAATTTAGACATCTGAATTTCAGTCTTGGCTTTAACACCGTCATCTGCAAAAGTTTAGAGGAGGGAAAACCGATGAACATTAAGCTCAAATATCGACAACATTCTGAATTTACTTCCAGTGTTTGTCAGTTTACATTAATACATTTTATTTCATTGTAATCTATGTCGTGTGTGACTTTTTCCACTTTACACGATAGGTCTCAGTATCGTCTGTAGGCTTGTCGATGGTATTCTAGTATTCCTTGTATTCTGTGTTCAAGGGCGTGGTTTGCTGCTTATTCTCCTAGTGCCTCAGATTTAAAAAAAATAATAAATTTATTTATTTATTTTTGGCTGCGTTGGGTCTTCGTTGCTGCATGCGGGCTTTCTCTAGTTGTGGTGAGCGGGGGCTACTCTTTGTTGCGGTGTGCGGGCTTCTCATTGCGGTGGCTTCTCTTGTTGCAGAGCATGGGCTCTAGGCGCGTGCGCTTCAGTAGTTGTGGCACACGGGCTCAGCAGTTGTGGCTCGCAGGCTCTGGAGCACAGGCTCAGTAGTTGTGGTACACGGGCTTAGTTGCTCCGTGGCATGTGGGACCTTCCCGGACCAGGGCTCAATCCTGTGTTCCCTGCATTGGCAGGCAGATTCTTAACCACTGCACCACCAGGGAAGTCCAGTGCCTCAGATTCTGATAACCTGCTTTTTGTTTAATTTATCTCTCTCTCTGTACGTTAGTTTATTTTCATTTTATGACTCATCACAATTATTTTATAATAATTTTTTTCTTTTGGACTGTTTCCTTGCAGGGTACATTTCTTAAAGTAGGATTATCAAAAATTGAATGTTTGGGGAATTCCTTGGCGGTCCAGTGGTTAGGACTCTGTGCTTCCACTGCACGGGGCACGGGTTGGATCCCTGGTCCCGGAACTAGGATCCAGCAAAGGCGAGGCTTGGCCAAAAAAAAATTCAATGTTTGTATTCTTTGACTTAGTGACTCTCACTGCTTAGGGCCATGTAGCTCTGTTGTTGGGAGATGCCAGTAGACTCTGTTGCTTTATCTCTCGTTTGCTGTTAGTTTCCCCAGCTACATGACAGCGCTGAACAATGTCTATGAGAGTGTTTTAGCCCAGGGATGCTATTAAAAGTAAGCAAACATTTAGGGGTTGCTTGGAGGATAACTTGTTGCTCGTGTGATATCATATCACCCAACTGCTAATGGGTGGATCTCAAGTGGGTTCTTGTGGTTTTACAGAATGCAGTCAACCACCGGGGTGTGGGTGCAGTTACTAATGTGGGAATGATGTGTGTTCATATGATAACGCAAATAAAGAATTTTCCCTTCAGGGTGAAAGAGGCCATTGAGTATCTATTATGTGCCATGGAAATATCCTCTTAACAACCCAAGAGGGAAGATAGTACCTCTGCTTCATAGACGAGGGGATTATAGTTCACAGAAGTGAGTTAACCTGCTCGAGGGCAGACTGTAAACAGCAGAGCCAGAATGCCCCTGGAGGTCTATTTTATTTAAAGCCCATAGTCTTTTCTACTCTAGCATAATAATTACCTGCAGTGAGAAGGGAGCTGTAAGTGAATCCCATGAATACCCTGTTTATTGTCTTTGCAGAAACTGGGTAAAGTTAGAAAATGTTAAGTCATGTCCAACTCTTTCTTTGTGACAGACAATGAACCAAGCCGAGTCTCAGAGCCTGGGAAGACTTTGTCACCAACTCCTGCAGCAGAACTAAGTCGGACCGTAGATCCAAAACAGGGGCCCCTAGAACTTCAGGAAAAGAAAATCCAGGTGCTTGAGGAGAAGGTTCTCCGACTCACAAGGACGGTTCTTGATCTCCAGTCTTCCATTGCTGGAGTGAATGAAAACCTCAAACACTCCATTCAGGATGATGCCAGCAAAATGCTGGCATCGTGGCTCAGTAACCTGCACCCCCAGCCAGTGCCTGACAGTGCCGTTGGTGGAGAACCAGAAACGGTCCAGCTTCCTGGTGTCCTCGACAATAAGGAATCTGGCATGAAGGACATCAAGTCTGAATTGGCTGAAGTCAAGGATGCTCTGAAGACCAAGAGTAGCAAGCTGGAAGAGCTGGATGGGAAGGTGAAGGGCTATGAAGGGCAGCTCAGACAGCTCCAGGAGGCGGCCCAGGGCCCTACGGTCACCATGACGACCAATGAGCTCTACCAAGCGTATGTCGATAGTCAGATTGATGCCCTGAGAGAGGAGCTCATGGAGGGAATGGACAGGAAGCTGGCTGATCTGAAGAACTCGTGTGAGTATAAGCTAATTGGTCTCCAGCAGCACTGTGATGACTATGGGAGCAGCTACCTGGGAGTGATGGAGCTTATAGGAGAGAAGGAAACCAACCTGAGAAAAGAAATCAGTGACCTTCGAGCCCGGGTCCAAGACCCTCCAACCAGGGCAAATTGCTGTGACGGTGCCAAGAATGGTGACTTTGGGCAACAGATCAAGACGTTAGACCAGAAAATTGAAAGAGTTGCTGAAGCGACTAGAATGCTGAACGGACGACTAGACAATGAGTTTGACCGCCTCGTAGTTCCAGAGCCAGATGTGGACTTTGATGCCAGATGGAATGAACTGGATGCAAGGATCAACGTGACAGAGAAGAACGCAGAGGAACACTGCTTTTACATTGAAGAAACCCTCCGGGGGACCATCAGTGGGGAGGTAGATGACTTGAAGCACCTTCTTGATCAGAAAATACAGTCTCTGGAGGAGCGGCTGGGGAGCGCTCTCCTGGCGATGGCCAATGGCTCGGAGGCAGAACTTGCTCCCCCAGCGTCAGCCCCGCCTGATGGGTCAGGGGCTGGGAACGAACAGGTCATGGTGGAGTTAAACCACCTGAAGGACAAAGTGCAAGTGGTGGAGGATATGTGCCTACAGAACTTCCAGGGAGAGCCTCGTGGGAGAGAAGATACTTTGCGAAATGGAGATGACCCTTCAGCAGGTGACAGTTTGAGCCTTTTGAAATCTCTAAATGACACAATGCATAGGAAGTTTCAAGAAACCGAGCGTAGCATCCAGAGACTTCAACAGAATTTTAGTTTTCTTTATTCTCAACTAAACCACACAGAAGACCACGTGAGTCATCTTCATAATGAGCTGAGCAGTGGTAGAGAAGGTGAAAAGCCTGCAGGGCATGGGTCTTCTAAGGGGGCTGAACCCCTCCCGTCTCCCCCGGCCGCCTCGGTGCATTGCTGCGACCAGCTGGAGGAGAGGTGGCAGCGGCTGCAGGGCCAGGTCCTCGCCGAGCTGGACGCTTGTAAGGAGAAGACACACGGGGTCCAGAGGGGGGTCTCCGTGGTGGAGGACAGGGTGTCTCATATGGAGAAAACCTGCAGCAAACTGGACTCCATCTCAGGAAGTCTTCAGAAAATCAAGGAAGGGCTCAACAAGCATGTCAGCAGCCTCTGGAGTTGTGTCAGGCAGATGAACGGGACGCTCCGGGCACATTCCAGAGACATCTCTGGCCTGAAGAATTCAGTCCAGCAGTTCTATAGCCATGTTTTCCAGATTTCTACGGACTTGCAAGACCTGATCAGATTTCAGCCATCGGCAAGTAAGTGAACCTTTACAATTCCATTTCTTGTAATTGTTTGCAACACGTATTATGCTAGGTTTTGGATGGTTTGTGGAATTAACTACATCACTGCTAACCGAAGTGTGCTTCATAGATGGGGGGCAGTTTGTGAATCGTTCGGTGCTGGGTAAAATTAAGGCAAATACCAACAGTGAGAGAAAGTATTTAGAAACTTTTAACATAATTTGACATCACCGTAGCATTCAAGCACACGATCTGTGCATTTTGCAAATGATCAGCCGACAACAAATTGAAAATACAAAAGGAAAACTGGTCCTTCCCCGCAGGTAGGTGGTAGAAGGTTGATCTGTACTATCGTGTCTGTGAGCTTAGAGTCGGGGTTAGATCTGTGGCATAACAGCTTGGGGCAGTGGATATGTTGTCTTGTTTTCTACTCAGGGAGTCTCCTGTGTGTGTGTCCATTCACCACTGTGTGAGCATCCCTTTTGTTTGCTGGTGTCATTATAATCTCTGTCATTATCATGACAGAGCATCCGCTTTGAGCATCCTCTTGTGCCCTAAAATCTAGGGCCTACATGATGGCAGGTAGAATGCATTGTATTCCTTTCCAAAGACAGAGACAGGACCGTGGACAAAAGCACTTTAGGGGCAGTAACTGTTTAAAGCCCCATAGTGTCCAGAACAAGGACGCTCATAAGTTGCGCTTAGGGCAATGCTGGCTGCACATGACACACTCGACAAATGTTTGTTGAATGAATGAATGAATTGAATGAATGAATGGTCCCTTAATAGTATTGAGTGATATATTCAAGTTAATTTCTGTTATTTGGGGGTTCAGCACATCATCCCTGAAGGATAGAGCATCCCTTGTACCTGGATTCAGTAGCCTCAGTACTGAACCAGCCTTTTCTAATGCACGCGGGAGGGATGAGCGGGGAGCTCACATTTATTGAGCGCTTTTTATTTGAATCAGCACTGGCCTAGTCCCCTCAGGGATGTGTTCCAAGGTCGCACAGCTGGGAAGTGGTGGAGGTGGGGTGAGGACCCCAGGCGCTGTCCTCCAGGCCTGCACACATCTCCCCTATGTCTCCCAGAGATGAACGCACACTTACTGGGTCCATGAGGACTTGGGGAGGGCCAGCCATGTGCCCGAGAGGACCCCACTTCCTGACCAGTCCTGTCTTCTTTGTTGGCCTTTATCACCTTTCCACCTTGCTCAGCTCCAGGTGACAAAGGCCCTTACCTGTTGATGCAAGTTCCTGGCCTGGTGTGAGCTTGTAGAATTTTAGGATCAGGTCCCATCTGAGACTTACAGCCTGAGAAGGGGAGGCTGGAGTGGGAGAAGCAGAGGAGCCCTGGCCTGGCCGGGGAGAGCCAGGGCCTGGTCCGCAGGAGGCGGGAGGGTCCCAGGTGGTGGGTGGGAAGTGCTTTGAACCTTCCCAGAGATAAGGAGTTTGTAGATAAGGAATTACCCAGGCAGTCCCTATATTTATAACCCTCCCCCTCCCCTCCCCCCAGGCCCACACAGCTCCCCTATCTCTGGAATGTTGGGTAAAGGTCACAGGACTATGTGTGTATTCATAGAATGATTGTCCCTCATGGTGACAGTTCTGTCTGGACTGTGCTTTATAACAACAGATTGAACCAGATATTTCCAGTTGATTTGCAGCTCCCAGGCAGCGTGGGAAGCTGTGTTAACTCCTTCACGCTTGGCTGTGAAAGGAGGGGTCGGGGGTGAGTGCCTTTAAAGAGAATGTGGCTTCCAAAAGATGATCCTTTTGGAATGAACTCATTGTTGTGAGTGTAGAAAGCATGGATTTCCGAGAATTTCATTGATTGAAAAGAGACAAACAGGCAGAGTCTATCCATCCTTGCAGTGCATCCAGGTCTAGGAGAACCGGAGCATGAGAGGTCTGTGGGTGAATCTGGAGTTCAGGTCACATGGACCAGTTAAGAGTCAACAGTACAGGGGCTTCCCTGGTGGTGCAGTGGTTAAGAATTCGCCTGCCAGTGCAGGGGACACGGGTTCAAGCCCCAGTCCGGGAAGATCCCAAATGCTGAGCCACAACTACTGAGCCTGTGCTCTAGAGCCTGAGAGCCACAATTACTGAAGCCCGCGCACCTAGAGCCCGTGCTCCACAACAAGAGAAGCCACCGCAATGAGAAGCCCATGCACTGCAACGAGGAGTAGCCCCTGCTCACCACAACTAGAGAAAGCCCGGGCGCAGCAACGAAGACCCAACGCAGCCAAAAAAAAAAAAAAAAGAGTCAACAGTACATTTATTGAGCACCTACTATGCGCAGGGCTCTGTGAGGGGTGCAGAGGTGAGTAGCACGACCCTCACCCTCCAGGCGTTTTCAGTCACGGGGCTAACGACATGCACTGGACTGCAGAGAGGATGAATGAGGTGGTGTGTTAGGGCCCAGTGAGTGGTGTCAGGGTTTATCCTTTTAGTTCATTGATCTTACTGAACCCGTACTTTGTGGGAGTAATGAGCTATGTCTGTGCAGTATGTGGATGTGTGACAGTGTGTGTGACAGTGACATTCTGAGGGGAAACAGGCAGACAGAGATGGTCACGGGCACAGACACATGGCCACTGTGGAAGTCAGGGAGGGCTTCTCGGAGGAGGGAGCCTCCAAGGATGAGGAGGTTGAGAGTTCAGAGGCTGGTGGAGTGAAGGGGGAGGTGGAGTGATGAGAGAAGCTTCTGGAAGGAGGCGTTGGCGTTACTGGAGCTCATACTGAGGGGTGGGTAGGGTTCAGCAAAGCAGGAGGGGAGGACATACCTGCTGAGGAGTTGTGTAAATGGGCCCGTTATTTACTGCTCCAGATCCTGGTGGCTTAAAGCAACAAAGCTGTATCATTTTCCATTACTCTGCGGGTCAGGAAACTGGCTTGGCAGTTCTTCTGCTCCATTTGGTGTCAGCGTGAGTCACTCACTCAGCTGCAGTCAGGGGGCTGGTGGGCCCGGCTGGGCTGGGAGGTCCAGGCAGACGGGTCACGTGTCCGGTGCCTCAGGGGTCCCTCCACGCAGCCATCCTGTCTCTTCGTGTGCCTGACTTGGGCCTCCTCACAGCAGGTGGTCTCGGGTAGTCAGACTTATCACATGGTGAAAGCGGAAGCCTCTTCCAGGTGAGGCCCGGAGCTGGCATGGTGTCCCTTCTGCCACATTCCACTGGTCAAGGCAAGGTGGTGCGGCTGGTGGCGTCGGGACAGAGGGAATATTAACGATAGTCATCATCTCTCCCACTGCGAAACAACGTCCAGAGCTGAGAATGCAGGATGTAGCCACCAGAAGCCACATTGCTGGGCCAGGGGCTCACCCTCTGCTGTTTCTACCGCCCTGTTCACAGACCCCATTCTTTTCTTTAGAAGCACCCGGAGGGGGCAGAACTACCCACGAGGCAGCCGGGGGAGCAGAAGGGGCTTCAGCTGACGCTCAGATAGATCCGAGTCTGTTTGTTACCTGCCACCCCCTGCATCGTTGGTGCAGATGTTCCTCCCTGGGGTTTAAAAGAGATTCTTGAGATTTTTTTAAAATTAATTTTTATTGGAGTATAGTTGATTTACAATGTTGTGTTAGTTTCTGCTGTACAGCAAAGTGAATCAGTTATACATATCCACATATCCACTCTTTTTTAGATTCTTTTCCATATAGGTCATTACAGAGTATTGAATAGAATTCCCTGTGCTACACAGTAGGTTCTTATTACTTATCTATTTTATTTTATATATAGTAGTGTGTATATGTCAATCCCAGTCTCCCAATTTATCCCTCTGATTCTTGAGATTATAAACCAGACAAAAATGTTTGGTTACTTTTTTGGACGAAAGGTCCGTGCCTGTCATCTAGGACTCAGAGCACTGCCTAACTTTTTTTTTTTTTTTCGGTTAATTAATTAATTTATTTTTTGGATGCTTTGGTTCTTCATTGCTGTGTGCAGCTTTCTCTAGTTGTGGTGAGCAGGGGCTGCTCTTCATTGCGGCGCATGGGCTTCTCATTGTGGTGGCTTCTCATTTGTAGAGCACGGGCTCTAGGCGCGCAGGCTTCAGTAGTTGCCAGTAGTTGCGGCATGCGGGCTCAGTAGTTGTGGCTCACGGGCTCTAGGCGCGCGGGCTTCAGTAGTTGCCAGTAGTTGCGGCATGCGGGCTCGGTAGTTGTGGCTCACGGGCTCTAGAGTGCAGGTTAGTAGTTGTGGCTCACGGGCTCTAGAGTGCGGGCTCAGTAGTTGTGGCACACGGGCTTAGTTGCTCCGTGGCATGTGGGATCTTCCCGCACCAGGGCTCGAACCCATGTCCCCTGCATTGGCAGGCGGATTCTTAACCACTGCACCACCAGGGAAGCCCAGCACTGCCTAACTTCTAAAAGGTGAAGAACCACTGTATTTTCATGACTGTCTCACCTTAACGCTCTGTGACGTGGGTGTGACACCCCTCTCCTGGGCCCCATATGCCCCACCCCTTCATTTATATAGTCATTCACTCAACAGATGCTTACTGAGTCATGTCCTAGGGCTGGCATTTCAGCCCTGAAGGACCTTACACTCTAGAGCGTAAGACACGTAATGCACAGCTCAGCAAATGAAGATCTGATTTCAGCTGGCGATCAGTGTGTGGGGAAAGACCCAACAGAGAAGGTGATAGAGGACGGGGGACTTTGTATTTTAGATCAGAGGTCGGGGAGGGTTGCTCAGTGGAGATGACATTTGAGCAGAGACATGAATAAGACGAGGGAGCGAGCCCTGCAGAGATCTGTGTTCTCGGCAGAGGGGGGAAAAAGCATGTTCAAAGGCCCTGAGGCAGGAATGTGTTTGTCCTGATTGAGGACTCAGAATGCCAGTTTGATCAGGTCTGTGAGCAAGGGGGGAAGTCTTAGGCAGTGAGGTCAGGGAGTAGGAGTCAGATGAGGTGGGATTTTATAGGCTGTGATAACAGATTTGGATTTTAAGTATCATGAGAAACTCTTGGAGAATTTAGAGCCAGGAAGTGATTATTATTTCCCAGGTTTGCAATCCCAGCTACTCTAGACATTCTTTGTGACTTTGGGCAAGTTATTTATCTACTTAATGCCTCACTTTCTACACCTGTTAATTGGAGAGAATCATGATAATAATAACACTCCAAAAAGTTAGTATGAGGATTAATATTTCTAACTAGTGGAGTATTAAATAGTGCCTGGCACCTGGGAATCCCTCAATAAATACCAGCTGTGATGTCGACCCTCTGTCCCCTATGGTGGATGTTCATTCTGCTCCTGGGTGAACTTCTCTCTTTCTCTTCCTACCAGCCCCCGGGCCTGCAGCCTCAGAGGAGTGAGAGCAGGCTTGTCCACACCGCAGACATGGGATGAGAGCCCTGGGTGTGGGGCTCCTGGCTGCTCTGTCAAATGTTTCTAGAAAGCCAGAGGGTTTTGTTTTTTTCCTTCTTTCCCTTTCCTTTTCTTCTTTTCTAAACTGGGAGTCAGGGAGAAAGTGTAAAAAGCCTAGAAATCTCCCCTTCCTAGCATTCAGGATTCATGTTCAAATAAATTAGCTTCTGAAGGGCAAGGAGATGGGGAAGTCCTTTGTTCTTCTGTGGATGTGGCCCTACGCTTTGGCCTTCTGTGCCCCGTCCCACTGGCTCCTGTTTTCAGTGTTGGTTCTTCACACCATCTCCCCAGCACCCTGTCCCTTTCCTTTAGCTGCAGCTTGTCCCCAAGTTGACTGAAATTGTCGGGTAGGGGTCGCTCTGTCGCTGGCAGCTCCAGGGTCTGCCCCCAGCGTGGCTGAAAGCCGGAGTCTGCTTTCTGCCGGGGCCCCGGGACCAGACTGTGACGTTTCTGCTGTTCCCCTTCCAGTTGGGACATAAGGGGAGTTCCCATTGCTGAGAAACCTGGGGCTCCCACCCGAGCCGAGATGGGGCAGAGGAATAGTCTGCGCGTCAGGGAAGCTCTCCTCCCCTGCGTCACGGTTCCAAGAAGGGCCATGCCTGCCGGACGTGGCAGCACTGTTTCAGCACACTCCAGTAACAGTGGCACTGCTTCCTCTTTCTAATCTGCCACCTCTTCTGCAAATGTCTTAGGGCAATTTCTCATACTTTTTTTCTCTCTTCTTTTAAATTTTAATTTTGTTGGAGTATAGTTGATTTACAATGTTGTGTTAGTTTCAGGTGTACAGCAAAGTGATTCAGTTATACATATTCATATATTCATTCTTTTTTTTAGATTCTTTTCTCATATAGGTGATCCCAGAATACTGAGCCGAGTTCCCTGTGCTATACAGTAGGTCCTTGTTGGTTATCTATCGTATATAGTAGTGTGTGTATGTTCATCCCAGGCTCCTGATTTATCCCTCTCCCCCTGACATCTCCCCTTTGGTAACCATAAGTTTGTTTTCGATATCTGTAAGTCTGATTCTGTGTTGTAAATAAGTTCATTTGTTTCATTTTTACAAAATTTGATTCCACATGTGAGTGATGTCATATGACATTTGTCTTTGTCTGACTTACTTCACTTAATATGATAATCTCTAGGTCCATCCATGTTATTGCAAATGGCGTTGTTTCATTCTTTTTTAGGGCTGAGTAGTATTCCATTGTATATATGTACCACGTCTTCTTTATCCATTCCTCTGTCGAGGAACACTTAGGTTGCTTCCATGTCTTGGCTGTTGTAAATAGTGCTGCAGTGAACATTGGGGTGCGTGTATCCTTTCAGATGATGGATTTCTCCAGATGGATGCCCAGGAGTGGGATGGCTGGATCATATGTTAGTTCTATTTTTAGTTTTGAATTATATTAATAACGTTTCATTCAGGGGTATTACAGATTTAAGAATCCCATCTTTATCCAGTTGCTTAGCCTAAGCTGTGCTGTAAGAATGAAAAAGCACAGATTTTTCAAATAAGCATTTAACCGTAAAGCATGGCCAGGAGAAGTGTGGCCTGATGCCAGTGTTATGAGGGTTTTGGCCCTCAACTTGAAATTGGCTGAGTTTGGGGCCAGTGTAGGTCCAAGATATTATGATGGAGTAAGTCAGAGTTTTATAAATACATATAAGGCTAAACAAACTGCCCACACTCAGACCACACCAGCTCCAGACGATACCTGCCCTTTCGCCCTGTGAGCATCTGGTTGTTGTAAAGCTCTTTAGTTGGTGAAAGTTGCAGCTGCCTTTCTCCATCTTAACGTTGACTTTAGAACTGCCATGTTCCGGGAGGGCTCTCCCACAGCTGTGTGCAAAATCCTTTGTGAGCTTTACAAAAATAAGGACTCCGGGCTCACTCGGGAGATTCCTGCTCAGCAGGGATGAGGTCAGATCCAGGAATCTGTAAATAAATTTGTAATTAAAACAAAGAACCCCCTAGCTCTGGTCCCAGAAGTGGAAGGCAGGCCCCCTCAGAGGCGGCACCGGGGCTGCCGTGCCCAGAAAGAAGAGAAGCGGGGGCGGGAGGGCGGTGAGGAGAGAGGATAAAATCCCGGACTTGACCCAGCGCCACCCACGCAAGCTCCACCGTGACGTGCACGTCCACTGGGGGACTCTGCTCTGCGCTGTTGACGTGTCTCCTTAGGCCTTGACTACTACCGCTTTATAGTGAGTCTGAAAATCAGGTAGATCCTCTCTCTGCATTTCCATATACAACTTAGAATCAGCTTGTGAATTTCTACCAAAAAAAATCCCCCAGTGACGCTGATGCTTGGGTCGGCCTCTCTGGGATTCAGTGACATCGAATGACTCTCCATCCCAAATGAGCTGCGCCCGATGTCAACAGGAGCGGCCGGAACCGTCTCTCTGTGTCAGTGTTCTCTAGGTTGTACTTTTCGGAAATGTCGGCCTGTTTCCCCTGTTGAGGCTGATTCCACCAGCTTCTGTGTGATCACGTCTGGACTCCTTTCTCGGCTGGGCCAGTGGGCTCTGTCCTCTAGAGGAAGAGTCGGTCCGGGCCCTTCTGTGATGGAACCACAGCACCCCTTGGACGAGCTTGAATGCTTTTCCTCTTCATTCCAACCAAAGCCCAAAGGAGCATTTCGACTGCCATTTGCTCAGAGTAGGACCGTTCCTGCGGACGCATGGTTTCCCTTCCTCTGTTGTCAGGGGAGCAGTGCAGGGTTTCTGTGGGTTGTCTCCCCAGTCCTGAGAGTCCTTCACATGCCTCCACGGCCGGTCTTCCCTCAGCCTTTCTGCAGGGAGACCAGCAAGCGTCTCCTCGGAAGCCCCTGCCTCGTGCCCACCCTGTGCCGGTCAGTGAGAGCACCAGAGTCCCGCGGAACCTCCCGCTGAGCCTCGCGTTTCTCAGGCGCTTCCCAAGAACTGAGCTTTGCCGGGCAGTGTGGCCCTCCGTCCACTTAGCCTGCTGTATGTCAGCATGTGGATCGTTTTTTTTTTAAGTCATAAGTCTTGGGAATTCTGTGGAAGTCCAGTAGTTAGGACTCCACGCTGTCACTGCTGAGGGCACAGGTTCAGTCCCTGGTCAAGGACCTAAGGTCCTGCAAGCTGTGCGGCATGGCCAATAAAGAAAGAAAGAAAGAAAAAATATGAAGTCATAAGGCTTGATTGACCTCTTTAAAATAGTCCCCCGGAGTTGCAGGGTTTGGTCAGCAGACATACCCTTGGGAGGCCAGGCAGCTCAGCTTCCCCCCAACTGGGAATTGCCCTTGACGTTTGCACAGTGTTTTACAGTCAGGGACGCGCCCCTGCACCCATCACTTCATCTGATTGGCACCGATTCTGCCTGCTTGTCAGGAGTCTTTGCCGGTTTAGCCCGATTGATGGCTGAGCTGATAACTCAGGAGGTTTCTGTGGCTTTCCCTCAGCCACACCACCAACAAGACTAACGTCCAAGGCCCGTGTCTGTCCCCACATCCCTGCTCTGTGACAAGATACCACCAAGTGGCCAGGCACAGCCACGGGGCCGGAACTTGGGCGATTTAGCTGCCACTCTGCAGGGCTGTGTGGCGGCTGCAGGAGGAGCCAGACCACCCAGGCTCCTGAGAGCGGAGGAAGGCATGTCAGTCTCGTGGACTGTTGCGGATTTCCTTAGGCAGGTCTTTGTCTTAGCAAGGTTGAAATTGGCTTTTAATAAGAACTTTAATGGAGAGGGAGTGGCCTTTCCTACATGGTGTCAGGTCCATCCTTGGTAAGGCTGTGGCCCTGCCCATCCCGCACACAGTGGCACAAGGCCACACTGTGGCATCAGGACCAACGCCTTGGGGCAAGTTCTGGAACAAGAGCAAGCACACGTATGGCTGATCATTCCTTGCACGTGAAACATGGGCAGCAACACTTGGCTCTCACGAGGAACTCAGTACAAATGGTCACTCTCTGGATTAGAAACATATGTTCGCTTTGGAAAGAGAGTTATCTTTCCAGAGTGAGCAACATGCTATCCAGCCTTTGTTACAACCATGTAATAAATGTGTGCTTTAGAAACACCACGTGATGCACTGGGCTGAGCCTGTGCTGGGGGCCAGGGCTGGGGAGCAGCCTGGATCCAGGGCCGCTTTCTCGTGACCGTCTTTGCTGTGACTTGAGTGGTGTTTTGGAGCTGCCTGTCCTGCGCAGTGTGCTGGACGGACTCTCCACGGAGACTGGCGGAGGGTATTTGGCCCAAGCAGGTTGTTCATTTGTTTCCCTCTGCCTTCCACTTGCTATGACAAGCCTGGGTGTTGAGGGAGTGATGAATGTAAAAGAGAACCATCACTGACTCTAGGTACTGGCATTGCCCTTATAGGACCCCAGAACGATTATCGTTGGCAAAATTAGGGCGCCTAATTTAATGGTTGGCAGGAGTGAGGGTGCAGCCCATGGTACCTGCTGTACTTCCAGCCTACCTTCATTCACCAAATACTTAGATGTCTCAGTGTCACGTGCCAGGCCCTGGGGATAAAAGATCATTAAAATGTGTCCTCAAGTGCTCATCATCCAGCAAGAAAGGAGAGATGAAAAGACCCCTGAAAAGACCCCTGAGAGGCCAAAGTGGTTCATGGTTCGGAGGCAGGATGTTCAAGCCCTACTGGGCAGATTCATGACAGCTTCACGAGGAGCGGGTATCTGAACCGGGACTGCAGGGAGAGGTGTGTTTCGGTGAGGGCGCCTGAAGAGGCATTTTAGGGAGTGCGAACAGCAAAGCACAAAGGCAGGGATGCTCAGATGAGAGCCAGGCCCCAGTGGGGGTACTGAAGGTGGCAGGAGGCAATGGGGCAGGGGGTGGGGACACGGATGACAGAGGAGATTCTGTTGGATTTTATGAGCAGTGGAGGACAACCGGAGATTTCTGAGCGGGGAAGATGACTAGGACGCGTTCTAAGAGTATTCTGAGAAAGGTGTGGAGGAAGGACCCAAAGGACGATTCAAAATTAGAATCAGCTGGACTTAGCCCAGATCGGGGTGTGTGTGATAAGCGAGAGCACCTGGACTAGGTGATGGGGCAAACGACAGACAGGGGGGCTTCAGAGAAAGAGGGCTGGTTTGAAGGGTTTGGGGGGGGATAGGTACGAAAATAAGGACCCGGTTGAGGGGCTTGTACTTGGCTATTTTTAGGTGCTTTGTCAACTGTAATTCATTGAGGGTTGTAGGACTGAGGAAAAGTACTTGTTTTTAAATTTTGGGTGGAGACACATAAACATGGGCTAAAGGGAAGGAGCTGGTGGGGTGGAAGGAAAGAGACGGAGGAGAGAGGAGTGATGCTGGAGGAGCATCTCCAGCAGAGAAGGGAGGTGGGGCTAGGGCAGGAGCCTGTGCCCCCGGGAGGAAGGCCAGCTTGTGAGCCTTGGAAACGGTGTGAGGAGGGAGGGGAGACAGACAAGGAAGGACCTGAGCTTGGACTGGAGGGAAAAGAGTTTAGAGACAGGCCCTGGGTGTCTTCCATAATTATATCTTATAAAATAGTTCTGAGAAGTTTATAATGAAAACCAGTTTTCCTGCCCCCTTTTCCCTGTTACCCTTCTCACCCCAGAGGTGGCCACGTGCCACTTTCAGCTGTTTTCTCCCCCTGATGTTTACCATCAATTTATTAGCTTTAGATATCTCTATATGGGTACTATTTGACATTATATATATTACTTATCAGCTGTAGACATTAGCCTATGTATTAGGCTCTCTCGTGTCTCCCCCTGCTTCCCTTCCTCCCAGCTCCCAGTGGAGTTATGCCACAAAAATCAAGTCAGTATTTATGCTATGAGGAGCTAAACAGCTCAGTAATGGCCAAATATGATCATGTTGCTTTTCATTTTGCTTTCCTCTGAATTAGTAGTAGTGCTGCATTATTATTTGCTAGATTTTACATATCTGTTTTGGATTCTTCTCACTCTCTGACACCCTCTCGATACCACAAAAATTATCAGATCATTTGTCAGTTCCATTTTTTAAATCAGTGACCTCTCTCCGGGAGTTCTCTCTTCCTGACCCAGTCTGGACTGCTTATTCTCTGGACTTGCTCTAAGGCTTTCAATCTGAAACTTCCTTCACTACCATCCTAGAAATTTCTTGAACCTCTCTCCTGTCTTAGACCCTTTCCTTTATTCTGCATTTCTTTCTTTCATGGTTTACTCTCTTTTTCAGTGGAGTACATTTTCCAATAGCTTTCTAAGAAAGGGTGCTCGACAGTTTTGCTTGTTTGTCTTTAGATAGTGCATGCCTGGAAATGTCTTTATTCTAGTTTCATAACTGGCAGATATTTTAGCTGGGTATAGAATTCAAGGTTAGCAATGATATTCCCTCAAAATCTGAAGGTGTTCTTTTGTCTTCTGGTTTCCAGTACTGTTGTTGAGAAGCCTGGTAATGGTCTGATGGTCTGATTTGAGGTCACTTTTTAGTTTTCCCCTGGTGACGGTCTGAATTGAGGTCACTTTTTAGTTTTCCCCTGACAGTTTGTGTGGTCTTCTCTTTATCCTCAGTGTTCTGAATATGCTTTGGTTTGGGTCTTTCATTTAATAATTGCGCTGGGATCTTTCTTAGTTCTGAGAAATTGTGTATTTGAATTTCTCCTTACTACCTCATCATCCCTACACCCGTTTTTCTGATCTTTCTTTTCGGGAAAGACTTCTGGGTTGGAAAGAGTCTAATTTTCCTATGGTTTCTCTCCTATTGTCCATTATTTTCTCTTCCTGGTCTACCTTCTGAAAGAGCACCTTGACTTTATCTACCAACTGTTTCATTGAATTTTCTTATTTTGGCAAGTATATTTTTAATCAGCAAAGACTCATCTTTATTCTCTGGTTAGGCCTCTCTTAATACCAATCTATTCTTATACTTTGGATGCAGTGTGTTCTGAGATTATTACTTTGTTTTTGTTTAAAGCAGGCACAGCGTTTATTAGAAGCACAGTACGTGTGGGAGAGCACGCAATGAAGCGGTTTATTTAGTGCAGAAGCTAAAGTTACACACTTGGAGAAGCCTGTGGGCATCCTCACTAGTGAGGAGCACGCCTTACTACATATTTATTTTCTTGTATTATCTCTTTAAAGTTCCTTTTTGTTCGTTGGTTTCCTTTCTCACTCTTGTCCTTCACTGTGGCTGGTGGTGTTCCCATGTCGGGAATCGCTCTGCCTCAGTTTCTATGCCCAGCTCAACTCTTCCCACCAGAGTCCTGAAGAGAATTAAGGCCTGATGCCTTTCCACTGTATGGTGTGAATTAATTTATCTTCAGTGCATCTAGAATGGTATTAGTTCTGTACCATCCATGGGGGAAATTAAAAAGTGATCACTTCATTCAAGTCATTTTCCTTAGGGATTAATCCTCTCATGGAGTACTGGGTGGGAAAGGCTATTTGAGAAATAGTCTCCCTTTGGGGCTGGAGGTGGGCTAGCAACCTGTGAGTGGAGGGGGAGCATGGGTTCGATCTGCCATAATTAGCTTTGTGAGTTTTAAAACAAAACTAGGCAGTGGGGCACAATGCAGTTACTGATTTTGCTTGGTCATAATTTTGTAGCCTTGGAAGCTGGGCCATTGCAGGCATAATACAGATTGAGGAGGTGGGTGGGGTTTGGCTTTTGAGGATGGTATTGTGACCAGTCCTGGTTATTTTTAGATGTCTTACAGGCCTTCAGGAAGGGCTCCCTGGAAGGTTAGTTCCAGGAATGTATTCATAGGAGGAAAGGGTGGTAGCTTCCCGCTTGTATCATAGCGCCATCCCAAGAGGGCAGGGAAATGTGAATCAGGACTTCTCTGCAGTGGAAATTCCCTCAGTTGGTGATCTTAAGGCTGTGGTGAGAGGTGGGGGGCACTGCCGCTCCTTTGGGAGCTGTGCCTGCTGCAGAGGCAGCCCGAGCTCCCTGACACCTGCCTGGGTCCCGTGATGTCTGCACCCAGCAGGTCCTCGGCTTGTGAGGCTGCCCACTGCGACCGTGCGACTAGCTTGTTTGAGAGAATGCAAGGCCGTGGGTGGCAGCAGGCAGGCAGATACCCCTGTGGTATCACCATGTAGTGAAATCGGGGAGGTTCGGGTGCTGTTTTGGAGAGTGCGACCATCATGAAGGAAGAGGGTGAAGGTCCCCCTCCCCTGGGCAGGGGGTCCAGGCAGGCGGTCCCCACTCTGTGGTGGCTGCTCTTGTGTCTGCTGGTGGGCCCAGCCCAGGGACCCCGCGGAGGCCACGTGGTGGCTGCTCTTGTGTCTGCTGGTGGGCCCAGCCCAGGGACCCCGCGGAGGCCACAGGCCAGCCCCCCAAGCACACACCTTCCAGGGAGCCATGCCCACGGAAGTCTCACAGAGGGGCCTGTGGTCGAGCAGTCAAGTCTGAGGTTTTGAACCCTGTGTATTTCTTTCCACTTTCCAAATGCTCAGCGGAGGAGCCCTCAGCAGCACCCCAGCCTCTGCCCCAAGGGAAGGCCCCGCACCTGGCAGAGGCCCCCACCAAGCCATCTGCTCCAGTGCTGACCCCTCCACCGCCGTCCAAGGACCCTGGACAGCAGCCGTACATAGGCCAGCAGCCTGTCCTGCCCAAGAGACGCCCCCGGCCACTGCCCCCGCTGCTGCGGCCAGGCTGGACGGGGCTGCCCTTCTTGCCTGGCTCCACCGGGGTCATTATGGAGACTGGAGAGGCCGGGCCCCCGGGCAGGATGAGCATGTCGGGGCGAGGACTGCCCCGGGGTGTGGACGGCCAGACTGGGCAGGGGCCCATCCCCAGGGCCGAAGGCTACGCGGGAGCACCAGGTAAGGGTCCCCCGCTGCTGGGCCATCTGAGCTACGGAAGGTGAGGATGCACAGAGGGGGCAGCCTGAGCCCCAGGGGGCTGCTGCAGGGTCTCTGCGGGTCATGGGTGCAGCCTTCAGGGTACAAGGTCCAAAACTTGGCTCTCCAAAGGTTCTGTGGTACTCTGGGGATAGTACATCATACTTAGAAATAGATTTGTGCCACGGGCTGTAATACCTGGACCGTGGACCACACAGGCAGCTCCTTGATCTCCCTAGCAGGAAGTGTACCGGGGAAACCAAGAGGATACTGGGAGCTTGCGTAGCCACAAAGATGAGCACACATCAAAGTGGGTAGGCCGGAAGGTTCTGGCTCCAACCCTAGCTATGTCTTTGCAAGGTTTAGCTCTGTCAATGGCAAAGGGAAGATAATAATAGGACTTCAGAGTTATTGTGAGGATGGAGAAAAGCCTAGGTCAATGCTTGGCCAGTTAAGTGCTTCATGTGAGTTGGAAGGTCAGCACCGTGGTGGTGGAGGAGGTGGAGTCAGGTAAAGGCAAGAGGGAGAAGGAAAAGGGAGCATTTATGGGACACCCACTGCATGCCAGGGACTGAACTAGGTGCTGGAGCTGCAGCTTCCCTACAGCACTGCGAAGCTGATATTCTACTGACAGATGAGGAAGCTGAGGCTCCGGGCTATCACATCTAAACACGTGATGCTGCTTGGGGTAGTTCACGTCAGCTGTCACGGGGAGTACCAACCAGTCGCCTCAGAGTTAAACCAAGCTGCCAGTTGGAGGCACTCAGCCACGGGCAAGGACAGCCTGCCTGAATGAAGCACCGTGGCTGCTGGGTAGGTGGGGGGGTCACTGCCGTTCCTTCTCAGCCACCCCAAGCTCCAGTGATGCCAGCTTTCTTAGGCAGGTGTGGAGACTTTTCTAAGATGACAGTTTTCCTTCTGTTCCATGTATCTTGGATGCTTATATTCTTCTGGGCAATTTGTTCATTTGTGTGTCTGTCCTTCCTTCCACGCATCCATACGACAAACACTGCATCCAGTCTACCTGGGGGCAAAGCTAGTGAACAGTCCCTGCTCCTGGAGGGCAAGCGTGGGAGTGGACATGTCGGTCTGTAGCCTGCTCGCTGGCTTGGGCCCCAAGGCTCCAGTCCATCTTCTTCCTATTCCCCCAGCCAGTTCGTCCTCAGGGTTGTCTTCTCTGCGCAGGCAGCTGGGAGTGGGTGCTCTTAATGTCTACTTACACAGTGTGAGGAACAGGCAGTAAAAGGAGGGACTCAGGAAAATGAGGTGCGCTATTAGGGCTTTGACACTGCATCTGCGTTTTGTTTTTCAGGGTACCCCAAGTCACCGCCTGTAGCCTCCCCAGGTACGTTAGCCAGGATGGGAGGCCGAGGCGGGTGGTCCTGGGCAGCCCCTGTCCCCCTCCCCCGCCCCCCCTGCGGGGCCTGTCTCCTCCCTCTGGGCGATTAGCACGGGTGCAGCCCCCCCCGGCCCCCCTGCCCGCGGGTGCCCGAACCCAAACGCCGGGGGGCCCCCCCCCCCCCCCCCCCCCCCCCCGCCGCATAGCATCACGCATGTGCAAAGCCCCCGCCTCGCGTGTGCGCGCGCAGCCTCCCAGCTCTCATCTCAGAAGCGTTCACACAGAAGCACCTTGTGGGGCCTCAGCGCCCCCACCCCAGACATCATGCACAAGGCCCACGCATGCGCGAAGCCTCCCCTCTCACGCAGCGGCAAACGCAATCCACGCATGCGCACTCCCACCAACTGCCTGCCCCTCTGACAAGGGCACTGTCGGGCCCAGGGTGTGAGGAGGGGGTGTGCCCACTGTGAGGTGAAATGCAAGGCCCAGGCTGCCCCTCGGGACGGCGCGCAGGCCTCGGCCCGGGGCCTGACTGAAGGCGCATCCTCTCTCTGCCCAGGGGTCCCGGCACCGTCTCTGGTGTCCTTCTCTGCGGGGCTCACCCGGAAGCCTTTCCCCAGCGATGCGGGCGTCGTCCTCTTTAACAAAGTGCTGGTGAACGACGGGGACGTGTACGACCCCAGCACCGGTGAGTCCGCCCGCACACACGGCCGCTCGGGAGGACTATCCCAGCCGGGAGGCTGTGAGGAAGGTCCCTCCCGGCTGCCACGACAGGTGCGCCCACGCCGCCGCCTGCAGGATTCCTGGCTTCTGAGCCCCAAGTGGGTCAGCAGCAGTGCGGGGCGCCTGCTCTCGGGCAGAACCGCTCGCCCTGACGGGGGTCCGGTCCATGTGGTCCCCAGCCCCCGAGAACAGCGGGGACGGGAGGCCACCCCGGGGCCTGGGCTGCTGTCCTCGGGGCCGCGGGCATCACGCCTGCGGGAGGAGAGCCAGGACCCCCTGGTCCGCCGCTGTCCCCCCCGCCCACAGGCACCAGCGGACCTGGGTATCACGTGCTGCTGTGGCCGGGGCTCTGTGTGGCCCCTGGGAGGGAATCGGCTCTCTGCGGTCAGAGATGTGAGTTGCCGCCCTGGCCCCGGGTCTCAGGACCACGGGCCTCGGGTTTTAGCGAGCATCAGAGTGAATGAACTGAAGAGCGTAGAAAAACGGGGCTCCTGGCCTCCAGGCCCATGGGCGTGAAGCTCGGCATCACACTCTGTTTTTAACGGGCTTGGAGGCGGGGTGTGAGAAGGCTGCTTCGCTTTGTGCTCAAGTTGGGCTTCCCCTGGGGCCCTCACTCCACGCAGCCTCAGCTATGGGGACAGCTCGTCAACGCCGACAGGCCAGGTGCTCTCGGCGCACAGGGACCGTGACCTACATTTCTCTCCTGTTCCCAGGATGCCCATGCTCTCTCCAGCGGGTCTTCAGTAAAGGGAGTTCTGCGTGACCCTGAGCAGACGCTGGCCATGTGCCCGGAGTGCTGGGGCCCGTCTGTCCCCAGGCTCTAAATTTACTGAGAAGAGCTGGGCAAGGGAGCTGGGCAGCCTGGCACATTTCAGGGCAGCTTAAAGACTCAGGCCCCTTAGATTCCTTCTCAGCCCGTGATCAGTGGCGCATGTCTGGCCCCCTTCCCGGAGCCCTTGGGCAGTGGCCACTCCTGCCAGCACTGGGTCTGGCTGTGGGCCCATGTGCCGCTGCTCTGCAAATGGGCAACATCTGCGAACCTTATCCCCACTTCCGACCAGCCCTTCCCCTGCCTTCCCAGCCCCAGAGCGTGTGTCTAAATAGCAGCTCGCTTCCGGCTGCGCGTGGATGCCAGCTGGGTACTGGTCCAGCAGGGAGCCTGGCTCTTCCACCGGAGGAGGGCTGGCTGTGTCTGCATCCCTGGCTCGGTGTCTCTTCTTCCTGCGTTAATGACCGACCTTGTGGGGAGTTTTTGGTCCTGCCTCCCCAGAAGGCAGCTAAGGCGTTCTGTGGCTATTGTGCCCGTGAGGTCGATTCTAAGTTGGCCTCGAGGTGCTTTCAGTGACAGAGGAAACTCCCCAGAGGCAGCCAGGATCGGCGGCGCAGGGGAACGGGCCAGCGTGCACAGTAAAGGGCCAGTTTTCCCTCAGGCTGCTGGGTCTGCAGCGAGGACCAGGTCAGTGCAGAGAGCAGTGTGGGCCAAGGGGACTGTCCCTGTCGTTGGGTGGGTTTAGTACGCAGAGGGGCTGCGCCTCCTGTGGGGAGGCTGAGCAGGACTTTGAGCCCAAACCCAGGCCACCCAGGGCAAACCCAGAGGCTGGTCTGCCTTCATCCAGGCTGTCAGCTTGTCGCAAAAGGCTGTGATGGTGTCACGTGAACACCGGTGTCTGCTTTCCTCCTCCCAGGGGTCTTCACAGCTCCGTACGACGGGCGCTACCTGATCACGGCCACGCTCACCCCCGAGAGGGACACGTACGTGGAAGCCGTCCTTTCAGTCGCCAACGCCAGCGTGGCACAGCTGCACACGGCCGGCTACAAGAGAGAATTCCTGGAATACCACCGGCCCCAGGGGGCTGCGCACACTTGTGGGGGCCCAGGGGCGTTCCACCTTATCGTGCACTTGAAGGCAGGGGACGGCGTCAACATCGTGGTGACTGGGGGCAGGTTGGCTCACACAGACTTCGACGAAATGTACTCCACGTTTAGTGGGGTTTTCTTATATCCTTTCCTGTCCCACCTCTGAGGTGGCCGGGCAAGGGAAGGGGAAAGAGTTGTAGGAACTCGGCAGCTTTAATGTATTCAGCGTGTGTGTGTAACTGGAGCACTGGTCTAGTTTCCTGCAGACACCCCACCACCTCCCCCAGGTAAAGGCCACGCCTGGCTGCCAAGGCAGCCAGGAGTAAACCACGGGCTAACGTGGCCACGGCGCCTAAGAGTCGGAAGCGCCCCTGCCTGCCCGCCGGCTCCTCCCCCTGCGTCTCCCAGCTCCCACCTCTGGCTCTGCCGTGGCCCGAGCTCTCTCCGAGGGGCCTGTGCTGGGCCTACAGGGTGCTGACCGCGGAGGCTCCAACTGCTGCCCAGTGGGATCACGCCCTGCTGCTGGAGAAGGACGAGCCGCTGAGAGGAGGCAGAGCTGGCACCAGTGGCCAGGCTTTGCTGGAGCAGAGCTGTCGCCAGCTGCTTCTGTCTTCACTTACCCTGCATGTGGGAGAAGAGTTTAAACACTGAAGTGGCACGTGCCACCGCAGACCTAGGGTGGACAGTGGGCTGTCCCAGGTTTGGCTCGCCACCTCCTTCCCCCCCCCCCCCCCCCCCCCCCCCCCCACCCCGGGTTTGCCTGGCTGAGAGGGACACAAGAGAGACTGTCAGTCATGTGGCTTGTTGGGCTCCTTGAATGACATGTACGACTTAAGTGCAAAGACAGGGAGTGTCAATAAAGATGTAAAACACTTCCAGTTCAGTCTGGTGCCTTCTGGATTGAGAGTTGCTGCCGAAAAGCAAACTACAGTAAATGACTTCAATGGCTGCAGAAAGTAAGCTTGAGTAAATTCATCTCCACCACGCAACTGTTATCCCTCAGCATCCACGCCGTGCACTTGGGGGTTGTTCTTGGCTTGTAAAGACAGACAGACTAGATGTACTTGGAGGTCAGAGTCCCCATGTGAGCCCCACAGCTGAAAAAGGGGCTCCTCCAGGGGGCGCTGGACATTCACATTGAACCCACAGCTGCCCAGCTCACAGCAGATGCAGCTGTAAGGACTCCTGAGCTCCCAGGCAACAAGAGGCCCAACACAAAACCGACCACACTGAACACCGAGGTCATCTGAGGAAAGCAGGACTCCTCCCGTGGAGGGCACGCTCTGTTCCCGGGAAGCCCAGGCCCCTCACTCCTCTACCGGCAGCCACACCAAACCCTTAGCTCCGCGTTGGTCTTTGCTAATCAGGTTGGTAAAACCTGTTGGCCAACCAAGTGCCACTGGGGCTCCCCAGAGCCCCAGGGAAAGATGTGGACAATAGAAACAAGTTTCCTTGGCCGACATCAAGCCACCAAGGTACTCTTATGCTGTAAGAATGTTTTTTCCAGGACTGCTTGCAAATGAGAGCCCAGGGCGGCCAGTGGACAGAGAGGCCGGCCTTCTCCCTCACCCCCTCCACCAGCTAGGGCGAAGGGGCCAAGAACGGAAGGTGGGGCCTCTCTGTCCGCAGCATGGGGGTGGGCCAGCACGCTTGTCCCACCTCTACAGCTGGGGAACTGGCTAGCAGTGGCTTCCTAGAAATGACTCATGGGAAAAACCCCACTGCAGTGGAGCATTTTCAGGAAAACCCAGTGGGCACATGCTTCTGCCCTCTCCACCTCACACCCCCTTTAAAGACCTTACCTGGTGCCAAAGGGGACAAATGCTCAATAGCCGGAAAGGCAGGGAGCAGACAGAAGGTAGAGAATTACTTTCCTCCACTCCACAGTCGGTGCTTAGAGCAGTAAGTGAAACACCCCCTCTGCCGGTGCATCCTGACTCATTTATTGACAACGGAGAAGTTCCGCTCTCTATCCACGACTGCAGCAGGTCCTGCGTTGACTTCAGTGGGATGAAAGCTGGACCGTGGTTCACAGGAGTCAGCGTCTGTAGAAGGGAAAGGCTGTCCTCTTGCACAGAGAAAAGCAATCTGGGCTGAGCTCAGGCTGGGAGGCTCGGAGCAGCTCCTCCAGACGTCAGCGGCCCGGCGCTGTGAGCCTGGGAGTGAGACGTGTGGACCAGGCCCCTGGACTCCAATCAGGCACAAGGTTACAACTTCTGAAACAGGGGGTTGCTGAGAAGAAGGTCAGGGCGCCCCCCCACCCCCGAGAGAAGCAGAGACGGGACCGGGACGTTCTGCCCCCACATCTAACATCAGCAAATGGCCTCACACTTAAATGGTGAAAAACAACGAAAGACGACCAGCGGTAAAGACCGCAAATCAGTGCAAACCTCATTTGACGTCACTCCCGTGTTAGCGCATTAACCTTTCTCAGTGACCCTATCATCTTATTTCTCACAATGTGCAGTTTGAAACGAAAGACGTATTTGTGATCAGAGACATGTGAAACGTGGCTTTACACGCATCCACACCCACTTCCTAAACATCCACGCACGCTGTCCCCGTCTCGTCCCATCAACGGGAAAGGACAGCGCGGAGTCTGGTGATGCAGCGGGGCCGTGGTGGAGACGGGCTCTCGGCACTCCCCCGCCCGCTCCTGCCCAAGCGCTGGCGGCCAGTTCCAGTTCCTGATCGTGAACCTCCCTGTCTGAGCTCTTCCCTTCTCTCGCGGAGCACACCGCACAGAGCCGCGGCTCCCTCCTCCCCACCCCCCACCCCCACCTCTCGCCCAGCCCACTCTGTAGCTTCGAAAGCGGCAGCTTCCCCACGTGGAGGCGGAGGCGGAGGCGCAGGCGCACTCTCCAGTGGCTACTGAGAGCCCGCAGGCTCAGTGTGTGCTGAGCCGTCTGGGGGATAAAGATACTCGAATAACGTAACGTGGGGGATGTGGTTTTTGATCCAAGACCACTTTGACTCTCCTAACAGCTAATGAAAACATCAGGACGGCTAAGCAGTATTCACCCAGAGGAAGGGTTTAATGCAAGGCGCTCAGGGGACCCCTGAAGGGCTGAGGGGCGGGGGAAGCAGCCTGGAGGGTGCCAGGGAGACTCCCCTAGAAATCACATATGTATGAATGGATCACTGCCTGGCAGAACCTACAAAGCAAGAGAGGTTAGTTCCTGTGGGTGTAGCCTCACTCTGGAGTCAGGTTTTATAAACACAAGCACCAAAAAAGAAGTCCTTTCTATACACAAATTTAAGTGTCAGCAAAGATCAAAATGCTAATTTATGGAAATTATCAATTTCTGGCAAGAGTTTAGAGAAGAGGATTTAATGTCCTCTGAAGGAGAGAGTCAGATGCATTCAGTTTACGTTCGTTTATTGTTGTAACATTTTGTTTTGAACATCAAACACTGCACCAAAATGAGCCATTTATCTTAAGACAGTTGTCTTCGCCATAAACTAAGTACTGAACTGATGTTTACAATTAATTTCTGACAACTTAAAAAACTTGTTAGTGGCACTGCTGTGCCTAATAATCAAATATGTCATCACAGACTGAACGTAATGATTAAATTAAAAGAGTAAAGTTTCCCCTTGCCTTTCTTACCTTTAAAACAAACCAAAAAAAGTAGTTTTCACCTGGAAAGAGCACTTACTTTGAACAAAAACTCAATCTTCAACCAGTTTCATTAAACCCAGCATTCTCTAAAACAGAGGAAGACAAGGCTTCCCAGAGTAATAACTATGATGATAAAATTCCCTGGGAGAGTCTGTTTCCACCAACTTGCAAAACCTGAGAGTTTACTCTCTGCCCATTTCTTCGGCCTCGCCTGCAGCTTCAAGGACACACTCCAGAAGGGCCACGTGCGGCCAAAGGCACGAGTACTTTCCGGATGGTGAGCTGGCTCTTGTTCCTACACTGTCAACAGCTTTCATTTCATGACATCACACTAGTAAGCTTTTTCTTTTTCCAGCTGAAAACTATGCAGATGTTTTAAAGCACTTTGAAGCACAGCAAACACGGTACTGACACGCGGGCCAAGTCTGCATGCTCTGGGCCCACGCGCGCACTTCGTAAGCCCTGCAGAGGTGCAGGTGTCAGCACCAGAGCCATACAAGCTTCAGCACGCGGACACCAAGGCAGATACTCAAGTCGGGTTGGACTGGAAAGAGGGAAAGGGGCCACGGCCATTTCACCAGTGGAGCAGCGGAGAGAGCGATTAGAAGAGCCCAGTCCACCTCGGCACCCCCCCCCGACCCCGCCCCGTGACGTTGCCCGTCCCCGAAAGCAGCGAGAGGCTGCTGCTCCTTCATTAGCTCCCATCAGAAGGGTCTGTGTACAAACACACTCGAGGGCATCTCTCTTTCACAGAAAGAACAAATGTCATTTGTACCAAATGGCAATGGATTTTCAGCGCAAACTTAATACTTTCTTAACACTATAGTAATCGTAACCATCTACTTTCAGCAAGAGGGGCTCCTTTAAATAAGGAAAAAGACTCAGGTTAATTAGCATATGTACCCACTGGATCAATCTGCGGTGACGAAATGATAAAGTCTAGTGCTGATGGCCCCCGGGCAGAGGGGTCAGCCACCCTCAGTGCAGGGCCAGGAGACCTGGGTTCCCAGGTTCGACCCTCTGAGATGCCCCTGTGTCCAGAAAGAAGAGCTTATCGAGAAAAAGAAAGTGTCTAGTCAGAAACTCCTTAAAGGACAGCCAACAAAGGACTACAGAAGGTGTGTTATCAAGATTTCCGTACCGCACATAGCAAAGCCCTACGAAGCTCAGGGTAACTGCCTAAAGCAAACGTGGGGCGACAGGCCGATGGCATCTATGAGATGAAGTAACTGCAGGGCCACCGTACGAGGAATTGATTTCACTAACTGGGCAGAGCTTCATACAAGCACAACCTATTTTCCCTGACCTACTGTACATAAATAAATTCTTTAAATGATTGAGTCCTTGAGCTATTTACGGTGGGACGGTTTGCACCGGAGGAAGCGTGTGTGGCTCCGCCAGCCTCTGCCACTGAGAGCTGCGTTCCGGGGACTGTGCCACCGTCCCTGCACCCAACAGCACTGGGAAACACGGCTCAACCGAGTCAGGGACTTTCAACTCTCCAATCTGGAAAATAACCGCCCCCATTTCCCCAGCTCTAGATCAGCTATTATTTCGGTGGAGCAAACTACAAGGAAGAGTGCCCCTGCCAGACCAGCACAGGGAAAGCACACGTGGGAAAGGAAACCGTGGGGGCCGGGGGCCGTGCCTGCACTGCTCTGCAGCGTTCCCATCGGGCGCCCGCCCTCCGCTCTGGAACCTGCCCACTGCTCTCTCACCCAACGCAGGGCTGTGTGTGGGCCCTGCTGGTCCCAGGAGAGCTCCTGTCTAACAGTTCTCTCGATTCTAACACCAAGGGGACCGTCCACACCCAGCCTCACCTCTGCAGGCTCGTGCTCACAGCTCTGCAGAGGCTTGTGGACAGAACCCCCCTTCCCTGGGGCGGCCTGCTCGGGTCCGACAAGAGCTCATCACCACCAGGCTGGGAAACTGGGCTGCAGGCAGGGGGACGGAGAAAGGACCCTTCCCAGGACCCGTCACAAGTGCTCACCTGCATTTCCAAGGCCTCCCTAAGAACAGAGCTGTTCCTTGCTGTTTAACCAACTCCTGCTGCTAGGAAGGCTCTTAGGGGCATCACATACATCCTCCAAGACCTGCTCCTTCCTGCCAGTCCGAGACACGACACCTCAGTTCAGGTCCCCACCGTGGAATAGTCACAGGTGAGAAGGCAATGATGTAAGGACCTTATGTTCCCCCGAAGCCCACGTTTGTCACCCCGGGGGCCCAAGCAAGCGTCCCGTTTCCGTGGAGCAGGGAGGGAGAAGCCACAGAAGAAATGTGCACAGGCGGTTTGGACCGACATCACCAACTGGACCCTGATCCCCTGAAGAAAGCCCTCCTTTTGAGAGAAACACTTTCAACTGCCCAGTGGAAATCAGAACACTTTACTTTGTGCAACATTTTGGTCCACTCTTAGCTTCTTTTTTCTTCTTTTTAAATCAGGCAATTAAAGGAGCACCCAGCACACAACACAGAGCGTGTGGGAGGACAGGCCAGTGATGGGAGGACAGGCCAGTGAAAAGAGCCCAGGCCTCCGGCCTCAGGCCCGAGCTCCCCTCGCGGCTCTGGCCACGGCACCGAACAGCAGCCCCTCAGGGCCTGGGAGGGGGAAGGGGGAAGGCGGTTCCAGCCCCAGCAGCTTTCCCGTCCCTGCTGGTGCCCGACTGTCAGCACGTCTTGTCCCACACCTGTGGCCGGGAGGGGACCCCATGTCCTCTGTCCAGCAGAAGGGGTGGTCACCTTCCCTTGCTGCGAGGCGAGTGACAGAGGGCCTCCCGCTGGAGGTGGCGGCCTCAGGCCAGGTCGTCCAGGTCCACCTCAGGGATCGGGTCTCGCCAGTAGCAGAAGGAGCTGAACTCCGGGCACGGAAAGGCGGAATTCTGTTCCTTGTTGAGAAGTGGGAACACGTGTTCCACGAGCTCGCTCAGTCTGTGATACCTGGCAGAAGGAAGTGGGGAGGAAGCACAGCAACTGTTATTCATCAGTTGATCTGAGAGCACAGACTGTAGGTTGTGCAGCCAGTTACTCAGATTCCACAGATGGGAAGGATCCCAGACAGGCCTCCTTCTCAGGGCACTGCCGCCCTCCTCAAAGTCTAGGCCCCTCAGCAACCCCCCCCCCCCCCCCCAACAGCTACGGCAGAGGAGAAGACACCCCGGCAGAGGCAGGTGCAGTTCTGATTCTTGGCCCCTGGCTGCAGGGCTCCAGGCTGAGAAGTGGGAACGCACTTACGATGACTTGTTTCCTTTGGTCCTCTCTTGTATCAGCTCACCCTTGGGGTTCACGGTGAAGATCCTGCAGTCTGGAACTCCAACTTGTGTGTAAGCGTAGACATCCTGCAGCAGAAAACATGGGGCAGGGTGATTACAGAGAAGAAATGAGGAGATGGTCCTGCGGTTCCTGTGAGCCAGAAAATCGCCTCGACAGGAGACTGTGTACGGAAATCACGTGAAGCCGGCGCGGCGCAGCTTTGCCACTGGAGCCGAGCTTTAGACAAACACAAACTCAAGAGCGGAGCCACCGCAGAGGGCGCTCGGGAAGCCAGAAAACTTGGGCGCCACGGAGACGCCAGGGGCCTTGGAGCAGGAGATGGGAAGCGGTAATCAAGGGGGGCCCTCGAGACCTGGTTCTGGGGTGAATCCAAGACTCGGCTTAGAATCACTCAGAACATGAGTCGGAACTGCTTGAGGAAATGGAATTGAAGCCACAGAGACAGAGGGCGTGCCCTTTGTCACACACCTACATTCTGGGGCACATCTCCACCGACAGGCCCTTCCCGACCACTGGAGAAAATTTACAACAGATATCAGCAGAACAGACATTCACTGTGCCTATACAACTGGTCTGAGAATTAACACAGGGCTATACCCTAAAAGTACACTCCTCTGAGTTTCACACACCACATCCGAGTGTGTAGCCCAGAAGACACACTTACGTTTGGACGGTTTCCAAAGGCCGCATAGAAGGGCTGCTTAGACGGGGCAAAGAGATTCTTGATATCATTTAGACACTCAATTTTGAACTTCTCTGGTTTCTTTTCTATTACTTCCCTAGGAGAAGAAAATACAAATATAATCACCAAATCCAAAATGGTAGTTTTCCTTGGTATGTGGTCCTAGAAAGATTTTATAGTGCTCACAACCAACCAATTTTTTTAATCCTTCATAACCGGTATCTTTCTCCTTCTTTGCCAACCTGACTTCTCAACCGTGTCTGACACAGACCAGGTGAGCTATGTGTGAGTTAGAACAATACGGAACCAAGATCCAGAAGCTCTGCAACAGATACAGTCTCGTCAGGCCCCCGTGTGCGCGCAGGTGCACGCACACGCACGCATACGCACACAGAGGCACCTGTGGAAGGCGGAGAACAGGCTGCTGGGGGACAGCATCAGGGGGCCACGGGGCAGGATCGTGCCCTTGTCGTTGACCCAGTGCAGGTAGCCGCGGGTCATGTCGGCCATGCCGATGGCGCGGGCGGAGCAGTACAGGAACTTGTAGCCATTCCTGAAAGAGAACGCGTCCTGTTTAGCCTGTGTGCTTTGGCTAAAGGGGGGAAAAATGCGTTTTTCTTTTTAAAGGTCCAAATAAAGTTCCTCTCATTTACTATGAAAATCAAATTCTTAAAGTTAATAGAAAAAATTGTTAGGATTATAAAGATCTCACCATTCCATCAAAAACGCCACGGGTGGAAAATGGAGGTACATGCAACTAGGGATTAACGCTAAATTTACAAGTAATGATATAGCTTCAGCATCTGGTCCATGGAAGCCAAATGACAAAACGGACAAAAATTTGAGGTTATCTTTAAACAACCTGCTATAGATGAAAGATACAAAGGATTTTACTTATATAGGCAATTTCCAGAATGCAAATCATTCTATAAAACAAGGAGCAAAACTTTACCTGGGTAACTGACACACTCATAATTTTCATATTATGGCATTTTCAACTTGTGCTTAAGACACTGTAATTCTGCAGATCAACTTAACTCACAGGTATTGGGATCCCACAAAGGATTTTCTCACACAAAAAAGTACTCTGACAGAGAGGACCCCATGGTAAATTGATTACCCCATGCATGCATTACCTACTTAAAGCAATACAATTAAAATTACTCAAAAAAACCAAACCTGAAAATTGGCTCTCCTGTTAAATTACAGCTAAAACCCCCAAGTACAGCTATGATTATAGACACAGGCAGTGCCTACAACCCACAGCCCTGTGAAAACAAGATGACAAGGTTAACACGCGTAACAACGCATACCATGCCGGGCACAGAGCTCCTGTCCCACAGATGGCGCCTCACACTTTCCCCTGCGTGCGGCTCTAGGAAGGGGTGGGAAAGGAGAGCGGGAATAGCTGGCACATGAACAAGATTTCTGTGGACTGGCTGATGAACACTCTTTTTCTAGCTTTTTCAAGCAAAATTCTAGCTCACCAGACACGTGGGTCGGGATACCTACTCATTGATGGAATGGTAGAGCTTTGCGATACCCTGATGTGTCCAGTCTTTACCCAGCTGTGGAAGAATCTGTCCCAAAGCATCAGACCTAAGAGGGCAGAAACAGACAAAGGTATCAGGAATTGAGCATATAAAGCCAAGTGTTTACTTATTTAGTTAAATACGAGCTGCCAGCAGCTGCCGGATGGGGGAGAGGTGGAGGGACAATGCCCAAAGGCGGTTTCCTTGGCCTGTGCACAGGAGACAAGGACCCCACCAGGGGTCCAGGGTTGCAGAAGAGCAATCAGACATGAGGGAATTGACCACCACACATCCTGTTTTTCTCCTCCCTAAACTCAACAGCTTCTTCTTCCCCCCCCCATACCAGAATCTGGAGACCAGATAACTAAATCCTCCCCGAAGTTATCATTAATATTTTTTTTTTTTGGCTGCGCTGCACGGCTTGCGGGATCTCAGTTCCCCAACCAGGGACTGAACCTGGGCCACCGCACTCGTAACCACTGGGCCTCCAGGGAATTCCCCAAGTGTTATTTTTGACGTTACGTCTGTATGGTCCCACCTATTTCCTCCCTCCATAAGATGACTCTGTGGGGACCGCACTCAGGACGTCTCAGTGTGTATAGTTTAAAAACTCTCCTGATGGTGGCTGGTTGCCCAGGTGAGGGACCTCACCACCACCGCCACACACTGAGCTGGGCCCCCTTCCCTGTCACCCCAAGGCTCCTGCTTACTTGGTTATCGTCCCGTCGATGTCAGAAATGATGACCTTGTCGTTCCAGTCCCACAGGTAAATGGTCCCCGCACAGCGGCAGGTGCCTTGATACTGGGTTGTAATGCTAAACACGACGTCATTTGGGCCGTCTTGGAGCTTCAGTTTTGCCTTTTATAAAAAGTATAAGAATAAAAATCAGAGTTTTTAGCAGATTAATAGCACATCACTTTGATGGAATTACATGCAACAATTAAGTCGCACTTTCCAGGAATACGTGGTCAGAGAAACTGCTTATGATACAATGTTATGTGAAAAAGGATCCCAGCCTCTTAAATATATAAATGTGTGTGTGTGAACACAGAAAGAATGGACGGAGATACACAAGACATAGTAACTGTTTAAAAAAAAAAAAAAAGCTAAGAAATCAGCGGAAAACACAGTTTTGGAACAGAATCTAAACATTCCCCAAACCAGCAGCAGCGTTTTGGGACCCCAGCTCAGGAAGGATGGCCCAGGGCTGCGCCCGCGGCTCACACGAGCCACTGCCTGAACCATGTGTTAGGTGCCAGGCACTTTTCTGATCACAACCTGCCCCGCCCCCCCACCAACCTTTTCCTCTGTACCCGGGACTGCCCTGGAGCACAGCAGGACAATTTCATATTGAAAATGGGTGGAAGTCAGGGAGTGGGAAATAAAAAGGAAGGGGGAAACTGCATCTAAGTAAGAAAATGTCATTTCCCTATGGTTGTGGCTCCTAAAAGACAGTGTGTGGCCCAGTGCCGGGCCAGACATATTAAGATTCATCCTGGAGGGGGCTTCCCTGGTGGCGCACTGGTTGAGAATCTGCCTGCCAATGCAGGGGACACGGGTTCGAGCCCTGGTCTGGGAAGATCCCACATGCCGCGGAGCAACCAGGCCCGTGAGCCACAACTAACTGAGCCTGCGCTCCGCAACAAGAGAGGCCGCAACAGTGAGAGGCCCGCGCACTGCGATGAAGAGTGGCCCCCGCTTGCCCCAACTAGAGAAAGCCCTCGCACAGAAACGAAGACCCAACACAGCCAAAAATTAATTAAAAAAGGAAAAAGAATGCAACACAATTCTTTTAAAAACAAAAACAAACAAAAAAATACATTCATCCTGGAAACAGGCTGAGAACACAGATGCCCTGGTTCACTCCCAGACGCGGAGGTGGGAGGGCCGGGGGTGGAGGAGGAGGAAGCGTGCTGCAGGTCCTCAGGTGGTCCCAGTGTGAGGGACGCTGCTCTCCCGGACGTAGGTGAGCATTTCCACGACCACACGCTGGGCCACGTGTGTAAGGCTTGGGGCCAGGTGGACAGGAGAGGAGACCCGTCGAGTTAAACAGTTACTGAGCTCACGTGACTTGGATCCACCCAGACCACATGCAACTCACGATCTGGTCTGAGGACAGACGAAGAGACTTCTTATAGGAGGTGGTGCTGCTGTGGCTCGGCGGCTCTGTAGGGATGGGGTCCACTTGGATGGATTCTTCCAGCTCCTGGGACCCCTCGTCACTCGATGAGTCTTCCTCAGCTGGCCTGTTCAACACAACCCCGTTACTGAAGAAGCAGCAGGGCGTTTTACAGACGACAGCTTTTCATTCAGGATCAAGAAGAGAAAGAGATCCTAAATCCATTCTAGGAGGAGCCGTTCCCCAGACCCAGGGTCCACGCCTGCGTATTCCTCCTCCCTCTACAACTGGCCGGCGGTTACTCGCCCACTGTGACTGGCCATTTTCTGCTACAACCAGTGAATGCTACTAGGCCCGCTGGTTCTTGTTGAAAAGGATATGTATGTTTCTAAAGACACAGATCTTTAAAATCTTTCTTAGTGATTTAAGAAACTAACAAGATTTTATACAGTCCTTTCAAAAGAAGAGGGTAAAGAGCAAGAAGATAGATAAACTCAAGTGTTTAAGAGAAAAGGGAAGAGAAAAGAACCTGATGGAGGAAGAAACAGGGTGGCAGAAACAAGAATGGGGTATGTCGTGGCACCTCCCCTCGGGGCAGCCAATCCACATGTCCAAGGCAGCTCTACTCCTTCCAAGAAATGAAAAGGACCCACGCCCAACTCAGATCCTGTTACGTCTCCCCTGCTGTGCCTGACAGCCAGGGAGCAGGGCACCAGGGACAGCACACCTCACAATTCCGCAAGATCTGCTTCCCAAAGGCCTGCATTTCAGGGCATCCGAGTCCATGGCTCCAGGACAGGAGCAAGGTATTCAGGAAGCAGTGAGGGGTATATTTACTGTAAGCTGATGATATCGTCTACACGCACAAGCACACACACACGCACGCGCACACAGACACACGCACACGCAGACACACGCGCACACACGTGCACACACGCACGCACACACACACAGACACACACACACACGCACGCACACGCACGCGCACACACATTTGGCCATGCTACATGGCACGGCTTGCGGAATCGGTTTCCTGACCAGGGACTGAACCCGGGGCCCCGGCAGTGAGAGCGCTGAGTCCTAACACGGGGCCGCCGGGGGAGTCCTGAAGCTGACGGTATCCTTTAACGAAAAGCGGAAGTTACCATCTGCTAACCGAGCAGCAGAAGGAAGCCACTGACTGTCACGCCCGTCCACAGGACAAAGACGTTTCTGACTAAGAATTAAACAAAACGGCCAACATCAGCTTGAATGCAGTGGCCGAGGCGGGGGAGCCTGGAGAGACCGGGGGCCCCCACCTGCCACTGGCCGGCTCCTTCGCGCTCGACGGCCGGTCGATGGGCGGCGGCACCTCCGATTTCCCTTCCTTGGCCTCTGGCAGCTGGAACGGCAAGATAACAATGACAATGTGCAGTTCTCCCCCTACGGACAAGCAGAAGTTCATCAGTAGCTCTCTCCAGGAACGAGCAAAACCGCTTTCTGAATCCGCAACTTAAAAACGCTTAAGAAACAAACTTCCTCTAGTTTGAGCAAAAAGGACAGAAACCTGAGAGAGAAGTCATATGCTGTTTGTGCAAAAAGCTGCCTCCACAAAGTCAGGGGCAGGAATTGTTGAGACAGCACCAGCTCAGTCACACAGCATAATGCAACTAGGTCCACGGCAGGGATGCTGGACCTGCAGAACAGAGGGTACTGATGCCCCTCCCTCCAGCGGGGGAAGGTGGCAAGCTCTGGCTTCCATCCGGTGACACAGCACGGTGGAAACGGCATCAGCTCTTGGGGCAGGCTTCAGGTCACAGCCCAGCTCCAGCCCTCACCAGTTACGTGCCCTCGGTCAAGCTACATCACCTCCTTGTGCTCCAGCTTCCTCACCTGTAAAACAGGAATCCAAACACCTACACTGCTGGGCTGTCGTAAAGGTGAGAGGTAATGCAGCATGTGAAGCACCTAGCATCAGACCTGCACACGTGACTGTTCAAACACGGTGACTACTGTTATTAAAAGAGCATTATGTGGCCCAACTTGACCTGTGCTTGGCAAAAAGGTTTCTTTTGAATAAACCGAAGATTCACTTCTTTTCAGCCCATGGAAAGGATTACCTCCAGCTCAGTTACCTGTTTGGTTATGCTCTCTCTCTTACGCCAAAACCACCAGCGACCAGATTTCTTTGGCATCTTATCTTTGACCCAGGACTCAACTGTGGCCTGAAAACAATCAACACAGGTGAGTCTAGCCATCTGTCAGTCACAAGGCACTCGACTCCTTTCAACCATTAATGTGTAGGATGGTGAGCAACGCTTTCCACACCTCCCAGACTCCTCTGAAAGATGGACAGTGTCCTCTTTGGTGGCAGTTCTGTGGTATGAGATTGGGTGGTCTGGCTACGTAGGAGCAGCCCTCTTAGGGGCTGGCAGGCAGCCTGCTCTCATTTCTCTACCCTTGGGAAATGTGGTTCTCATGAGTTATGAGGACCAGCTAGGCTGATGATGTCGTCTTGGTGGACAGATTCAAAGCAAAGCTTCATGTTCTACATGTTTTAACCACAAGCTGAATGAATCACACCGATGCCATGCTTCTGGTGGCCACATCACCCTCTTCTTGCTGCTTCTTTCCATATTAATGGGAGGAAATGTTTTCACTTATTCTATATTTAACTAACAATCAGTAAAATCTCTCAACCTTCATATACCGTCAGAAACCGGTATAAATATCTAGTAAAAATGGCAAAGATACGGCAGCCCAGGTAATTTCCTACACTTTGGGGTACGAGATAATTTAAGTGGTAATATTAATTTTAGAATATTAAATCAAACTGAACAGTACCCAGTTTAGAAATATGCACATCTGGATTTTTCGAAGCACTACATGCTGTAGATACCTCTGAGGGGGGGCAACGGACAGCGGAGGATCTCACCTTAGGTAAGCTCTTCTGGAAGACCTGCAGGCTGAGGATCATGGGAGCCGCCAACGCCCAGTTGTAGTAACTGTGAGAGTAAAACCGTGCAAGACCGTCACACAGGACAGGAGAGGGCGGGAGGGAGAAATACCACATAAAATGCCTTATTCTCTTCACTGAAAAGATGGTCAGCTCAGTTGCTTGCCACATAAGTAATCTTTGCTTCAGTGTACTGGGTGGGCCAAAAGGTTTGCTCGGTTATTTCCGTAGGATGGCTCTAGTAGCACTCAGTTGTCTTTAACTTCATTTGAAACAATTCTCTTAGATTGTATTGTGACAGGTGTCCCATCAGCATGCATTTAAAAAAAGACTTATGGGGCTTCCCTGGTGGCGCAGTGGTTAAGCACCCGCCTGCCAATGCAGGGGACACGGGTTCGATCCCTGGTCCAGGAAGATCCCACATGCTGTGGAGCAACTAAGTCCGTGCGCCACAACTACTGACCTGCGCTCTAGAGCTCGTGAGCCGCAATTACTGAGTCCGCGCGCCACAACTACTGAAGCCTGCGCACCTAGAGCCCGTGCTCCGCAACAAGAGAAGCCACCGCAATGAGAAGCCCACACACCACAACGAAGAGTAGCCCCCACTCGCCGCAACTAGAGAAAGCCTGCGTGCAGCAACAAAGACCCAATGCAACCAAAAATAAATAAATTTAAAAGAAAGAAAGACATCAAAATTGGTGAATTTTTGTGTAGCCATTTTAACACTGAAGCTGGAAGAAAAAAGCAACATTTTCAGCATATTATGCTTTATGATTTCAAGAAAGGTAAAAATGCGACTGAAACGCACAAAAAGATTTGTGCAGTGTATGGAGAAGGTGCTGTGACTGATTGAACGTTTCAAAAGCGGTTTGTGAAGTTTCGTGCTGGAGATTTTCGCTGGATGATGCTCCACAGTCAGGGCAGACCAGCTGAAGTTGACAGCGATCAAACCAAAACCATAATTGAGAACAATCAACGTTATACCACATGGGAGATAGCTGACATACTCAAAATATGAGTATGAAAATCATTTGCACCAGCCTGGTCATGGGAATCGCTTTGATGTTTGCGTTCCACATAAGTTAAGGGAAAAAAACCGTCTTGACCCTATTTCTGCATGTGATTCTCTATTGAAATGTAATGAAAACATTCCGTTTTTAAAGCAAATTGTGATGGGCGATGAAAAGTGGACACTGTACAACAATGTGGAGCGGAAGAGAGCGTGGGGCAAGCGAAACGAACCACCACCGACCACACCAAAGGCCAGTCTTCATCCAAAGAAGGTGATGTTGTATATGTGGTGGGGTTGGAAGGGAGTCCTCTATTATGAGCTCCTTCCGGAAAACCAAATGATTAATTCCAACAAGTACTGCTCCCAATTAGACCAACTGAAAGCAGCACTTGACAAAAAGCGACCAGAATTAATCAACAGAAAACGGGTAATCTTCCACCAGGATAACACAAGACCGCATATTTCTTTGATGACCGGCGAAAACTGTTACAGCTTGGCTGGGAAGTTCTGATTCATCTGCCATATCCACCAGACATTGCACCTTCAGATTTCCATTTATTTAGGTCTTTACAAAATTCTCTTAATGGAAGAAAATTTCAATTCCCTGGAAGACTGCAAAAGGCACCTGGAACAGTTCTTTGCTCAAAAAGTTTTGGGAAGGTGGAATTACGAAGTTGCCTGAAAAGTGGCAGAAGGTAGTGGAACAAAAGGGTGAATACGTTGTTCAATAAAGTTCTTGGTGAAAATGAAAAATGTGCCTTTAATTTTACTTAAAAAACTGAAGGCACTTTTTGGCCCACCCAATATAGAACAGAGTAGCATTTCAACACCTCATTTGAAAACAGAGCTGAGGCTTTACCTTCACTTCAAAGTCACCCACTGCCCATTAGCTCGTTTATATGAAATGTCATATTTTATAGCAAGAAAGACTGTAATGGTTAAAAACAGCACTTGGGGAAAAAAACCTGCAAGAGTATTTAATAATTACAAAAGCAAGAGTATTTACCGGTTATATATCCGTATTACAAGGTTGGGATTGTCTATAAGTCCAGGGTTTTCTGCAAATTCATGGTAAGTAATGATATGCTCCATAAATTTCTCTGCAGTGTAAAACAATAATTATCCATTTGGTTAGAGGTTACATAAATAAATACCCATATGAGATTATCACAATACTACCTACGTTGAAGGGACTATGAGATTTTTAAAAATTCCTTTAAAACAAGCAAAAAACCCACCAACTAACTTCTTAATACGCATCAAAAGCAAATGTCACACTTGAGGTTTTTCCTCCCAGGACGAGAAAGAACACTTCTTTTCTACTCCCCCCCTGCTACCACTCCTCCCGCAGATGGGAAAAAACAAAACTAAAGACCAACCAAAGAAAAATGGAAGTAAGTCAGAAAGAGAAAGACAAATACCGTATGCTAACACACATATCTATGGAATCTAAGAAAAAAAAGAGTCATGAAGAACCTAGGGGTAAGACAGGAATAAAGACGCAGACCTACTAGAGAACGGACTTGAGGATAGGGGGAGGGGGAAGGGTGAGCTGGGGCAAAGCGAGAGAGAGGCATGGACATACATACACCACCAAACGTAAGGTAGACAGCTAGTGGGAAGCAGCCGCATGGCACAGGGAGATCAGCTCGGCGCTTTGTGACCGCCTGGAGGGGTGGGATAGGGAGGGTGGGAGGGAGGGAGACGCAAGAGGGAAGAGGTATGGGGACATATGTATACGTATAACTGATTCTCTTTGTTATAAAGCAGAAACTAACACACCATTGTAAAGCAATTATACTCCAATAAAGATGTAAAAAAAATTTTAAAAAGAGAAAAATGGGAGAAAGGGATAAACCAGGACTCCTAGGAAAATAGATTACAGATGTGGCGAGAGGGAGGGAGATGCGAAGGCACAGACGTGCACACACTCCACTCCATAACCAGTGAAAACTGAGCTTCATTCTTCTAAGTAGGAGAGACTGCATACCTGGGGAATACTCGTGGGGGTCTTACAGCGTTAAGTGCACAAGTACAAACTATGTTAGAAAAAACAATCAGAACATTTTACAATGCTTGGAGGAAAGAAACCAAACACACACCAGAATTTGGCGTAGGGTCTCGTCAAGAAATAAATCCCAAGCTCTTGCAGAATAAACGAGAACTACGCATGAATTTCGGTATGCTGATCGCAACCCTGCGCTCTCATGCAGGCCAACAGAGGCAATTCTCCCTGGGGTTGTTCCTCCTGGCAGTCTGTATATTTATTACCTTTACTTGCCGTTTCTGCCTCCCCCAATGACAAACTCTACCTAAGAAAACAATATTCTTTTTAAGTATAAATTTTATAGTTTACATAAATTGTATATCCCCTCCTCCACCTACATTTTTTAAAGTGACGGCTTATGAGGATTATAATTAAAATGTGACCTATTTAACTTTGTCCCTAGAAGGAACCACTGGCCGTAATAACACGCTCTTAATTTCTAGCAAAAAGTAAAACAAACAAATAGAATTAAGAGGTGGAAAAGAGGTACAGTGATCGCCCTGTGACGCTAAGAAAAAGAAGATTCAGGGAAGCACAGGCGTGAGGCTCAGGGTGCCTGGCCTGCCACATGCAGAAGATGAAGGATGATGTTAGTTGTAAAAAGAAAATCTTTCCTTAGAGGAAAGTCAATCAAGGGCCACTAGCCTAACTGAGAAAACATTAAGAAGAGTTCCGTTTACAAAAGGAGGAAAAACCAGAAAGGCCAAATAACTTGGGACAGACGTACACACGGCTGCTCAAGCCAGAGCAGAGTCGTCTGAACTGGCCCCGCTAAGCAGCTCCCTTGTCTTGTCTTGAGCACCTTTGCTCTCCTGCGTCAACTCTCAAGATGAGACAGAAAGCAATCCTTCCTACCTTCAGCCAGAAACATCCATCTACTCAGAAGACAATCAATTTTGGCAGCCTCAGGCCCTCCTCTCCTGTCTCAGGCTCGGGGCAGCCAGGCCCCAGTCCCACAACTATTCTTCCAACAACCTTACAGAAGAGGAGGTGGCCAGAGTTGCACTGACCCCGGCCGCCCAGCAGGCGGGCCGCCCAAGACCTCGGCCCCAGACACGTGCCGTCTCCCACCCACTTACCTGTGGCGTCACCCCAACGCAAGGTACCTAAGTGAAGGGCCAAGAGTCCGACAGCAAAGGGGGACCCCGGTTACCTGCACAAGACCCCGCGAGCTGGATTCCCACAACGGCTCAAGGCTGCTTTCTCAGCGGGGCAGGCGTGACTGCCGGCCTACCTTTAGAAATCTCTCCGTTCTCGCTGAGGCCCCCGCAGAGGGACAGGGTGACGTCGGGCAAGTCCATGGCAGAGTCTGAGAGGCACTCGGTGCCGCTGTCGGCGGCCGCGCTGCCCACAGACTGTGGGGACTGGGAGCCAGAGAGCGTGTCGGACTCGGGCCACTGCCTGGAGCCGGGCTCCGACTCGCTGCGGGAGGAAAGCACGGCCTTCACACAGCTGCCCGCGTTCCCAGCTTCCCAACCACAGGGCTCCCCGGGCGCTGTGAACAGGAGCAGGCTGACCTGCCATCGGACGCGGCTTTGCTCAGGGAGTGCTGAGAATCCTATCACAGATGACACTGAACTAACCTAACAGCACTGCTGAGGAGTTAACTGAATACAGCGAACACGTCACAAACATCACTACCGTCATTCACAACAATGCGAACTTTCCAAAGGTGGCCGTTCTGACTTCAAGGGGCAAAAGAGTTATAAGCATTTATTTACATCGTATGATGAAAATGACAGAGTAATTAAGAAAAACCTGATGTTTGAAAACCTTTTGATCTTAACTTCCTAGAAAAGGCTGCACTGCTACATACATCCTGTAGAAAATGCTGTAGTCCAAGGTTGTATTATTTTTAAAAACAAGGCTTTTCTAAATCATCTGTTACTTCACGAAATACAACAAAGAAATTAACCAAGTGAAAATTCTCAGGAGCCTAGACACACCTCAAGAAAGAAATGTACTGAGAAACTAGAAATAAGCTGTTCTTACACTAGTGAGCGCCAGAACCAAAGTCGAGGGTATTCAATATTTTCACTTTTCTAAATAAGGTTTTAGAAGCTGATCCTAAAGGAAACTTTCTGTAATGGAGCATAAGTTTGAGAGGAAAAAAAACCCAAGGAAATGACGCCGTAAGTCTCTTAGTCATGAATGTTTACTGCTCTATTTCAATGTCACATTGAAATACTGTTCTAGAATTTTCAAATTCTTTTACTTTTTTTTTTTTTAAAAAAAGCCAGTATATGAATGTATGCTATCCCGTGAAGTTATATGATCGTTAGGGAAAAATCTGAAATTTGAACAGTAGGTGGCAGCAGAGTACAGGTATGTCATAAATAGAGAGCAGTTTCGAACACGATCATGCTTTGTATCTGAGCCTCTGAAGAAAACTTTAGGTTTTTGGGAATTCTCTCTCCTAAGAGCAATGTACACACATATCACGATACTGAGATCAATCGGATCAACAGAATGTGTTCCTCACTGGAAATGGTGAAAAAGCCAAAGCCACCTAAAGCAGCAAAACCTGCTGCTATGCTGGGGTCCCAGTGCAGGCCGACCACTGGAGTAAAACACAAACACCCTTGTCTTCAACCTCCTAGGCACACGGCTAGGTCCCCCTGCAGTCATGTGTGGCCACTTGATCAGATGACTGAGTTGTCCATGTGGACAGAAGGCGTGTGCTGTGTCCTCCCCAAGCTGGGCCCCTGAATAAACTGCCCCATGTGATCCTCTCCTTTCCCCACTGAGGCCCCGGAGGGCATGGTGGAGGCTCAGGATGGAAGGAGCTTGCGCTCCTGAGCCCCTGTGTGCAAGGCCTCCCACCAAACACCAGCACTAGAACAGCATCACGTGAGCAAGAAATAAACTGCTGTGGTCAAGCCACCAAGGTCTTGAGTTTTATCAGTCAGAGCAGCTGGTGTGACCCTCACCGACGCCACCACTTAAATGCACAGAGGACCCACCTGACTCAACAGGCCGCCAAACCCATGAGACTGATGTGATTTAGGGTAAAGTTGAGCTCTAATTACAAATACTGGCTATTCGGTCAAGACGGCAATGGCCACGATGATAAAACAAATGCTTACAAGCATTTCAATATCTCACTGTCTCTCAGTGTTTATGAATGTCTCAAGAAACCACCAGCTTCTGAGGTAAGGCTTGGTGAATGGCAACGGTCCCAGACAGTGAAGTTATAACAGCACAGGGAGGCCCCACTGCAGTAGTCACGCTTCCCCATTTTTTAAAAGGGAAACTAAGAAATCTGTCTTAGGAATCCTAGCGTAAATAAATGATTAAGGACTGGGAGATTGGAAACGAAGAGATAATTTTAAGACAGCTTACATTTTAACTTTCTTATTGGGAAAAAAAAAAAAAAAAAAAAAGGACCAGTTTTCAGTTCTCTCACCTTAAAAACCCAGCTATTACTTCAAAAGAAGTGGATACTTGGAGACAAATGTAGGGCAGAAAGCTAGGAAGGAGTTTTAAGGATCTTCCAAAACTATCTGTAAAAATTTAAGTATCTTCTTTTCAATCCCATCTTTCTATTTTAAATAAAAACTTAAGACATGCTTTTCAATAATTTACCTAAAAATGTTTAATTATGTGTGACTATGGCTCAGTATATTCAAGCCATACTTCTCACGAGAAAAGTAAATCGTTTTTTATAATCATAGATAGAGTATTATCATGGAATTTCCCCAAGAATGGAAGTGACCTTGGGAAAACAGTGCAAGTCTTTCGCTGCTGAGATCTCGGTGTTATTCCAAGGTGAGAGTCACGGAGGAGAAGGGGGAGGGGGTGCCAGGGGTTGCGGAGAGCTGAGCTCCAGGGGTGCGCAGGCCCTAGAAGGGGCCCCACCAGACCCAGGACTGCAAGCGGAGACTCACTGAAGAGTGGAGGCCTTCTTTGTAAAGCATCTCTGAATAAAGATATTTTACCTTTGAAACACATAGTAAAGGAAACAAATGCTAATGAACAGGAGGTGCTAAACTGAAGTCACATCCACTGTTAGGCCCTAATGTAAGCTTCACTAGTGCACCTTACCTTCTTACTGTATTGAAAATTTTTTCATAAATAGGTAAATTATTAATTTCAAATCACTATAGTCAAAACAACACATGTACAATTTCTGAATTTTCCAAAATCTGAAGCAATCATCCAACTTATTAGCTAAAGGATACCATCCCCATGCTCTGTTTTCTCAGACAGAATGCTTTGCTCTAGAAACACAGAGAATATTTCAGAGCTGCCCACTCTTCAATATACAATCCACTACCTTTTGGGGAAATAGAGAGCTGCAACCTCAGGTTCTAGCGCCGTTAGGTCATCCAGGTAAATATCATCAGGTCCCTGGTGCTGGCTTCTCTTGTGGACACCTGTTTTTGTTTAAAAAAAAAAAAAAAAACAAAAACCATTGGAGATGAGAACTTGGTTATTCTTCATTTACAACTCTGCAAGAAAACAAAGGTTTGCAAGTAATAAAACAGACCATGATTGGAATTACGTTGTATTTTTAAAGGTGTCAACTAACCTCTTTCCCTGTGTGGGTTCTCATCATCCATGCGAATGGAAGAGGGCGTCAGGGTCGCACTCCTGACAGCCGCCCAATAAACACGCGCTGAGTCACGCATTCTTTCACCTGCTCTCACGTGAATAATCCTGGGCCCTAAATCGTTTACACTTGAAGGTTAACGTTTATTATATTTACAGCACGAACAAAGGAGACCGAACCCGAACCTGATGTGACTACCAGCATCGAGAAAGAGGCCATCATTCTAAAGCCACGAGGGGAGGCTTGCGGGGAACAGGGTGCTCACTCGGTGCCTGCGGAGGGCAGGACCCCTCACCGTGGGCAAACCTGGCAGTCAACGCCTTCGACACAGGATCACGGTTAGCATCTCATAGTGGGACATGATGAGATGCAGTAGGGAGCATCTTCAATTCAAAAAATAAAGAATATTTAACCCAAATCCAATCACGCCTCTAGAGCTGCGCTGCCCACTCATCACTGCCACACGTGGCTGCTGTGCACGTGACCTGGCCTAATCTGAGTGAGGTCTGTAAAACGTGAGAAGTGTGTGCGTGTTTATCTTTAGTTCTATGCTATTTCAACACGTGCATTTCATGCGTCTACCATCACAGTCAATATAAAATACTGTCACCACACAGATCCTGCTGCGACCGTTTACAGCTCTACCCACTTCTCTCTTGTTCCCTCCCCCACCCCACTGCTAACCCCCGGCGGCCGCTAATCTGTTCTTCCCTTCTCTAACTTGGTAACTTCAAGCATGTTATATAAATAGAATCATACAACATGTAACTTCTTGACATTGGCTTGCTTGCTATCTTTACTCATAATTTCCTCAGATTCATCCAAGTTCTTGCGTATTATCACTAGTTTGCTCCTTTCTTTCCCTTAGTATTTCATGGTATGAAGTACTTATTACAGGTTGCTTAACCATTCACCATTCAAAGGACATCTGGGTTATTTCTAGTTTGAGACTATTAAGTATAAATCTGCTATTAAAATTACCGTACAGGTTTTTGTGTGAACGTAATTTTCACTTGTCTGGTATATTTTCCCAAAATTATGATCCAATGCCTCTGCTTCCTCACCAACATTTGATGGCGCTACTATTTTTATTCTGGTCATTCTGGTTTTAATTTGTATATATCCAAAGAACAATGATGTTAAAAAAAAAAAAAAAAAAACGAAAAACACATACCAGCTTTCCAAGGCTTACTATAGAAAATGTAAAATATCTCCATAACGTCTACATTAATTACTTTTTAAAGCTATAATAGTTTGAATTTACTGCTTTAGATAGAATACGTTAGTAAACTTAGTTTCACTTGTTTATTTTTACTTTTTTTTTTTTTTTTTTTTTTTTTAATGTTAGAAGACTTAAGTTCCAGTTTAAGGGAATACGGGAATGTCCCTTTGAAAAAACAATCAGATACATCCAGACTGTGAGAAAGTAAGTAGACAAGACAATAGCCTGGGCTCTTCAAAAGGTCAGTATCATGGGTGCAGAGAGGGAAAGAGTGGTAGTGGCGGGTGTGTGCGTGTGTGCGCTCGTGTGCGCACAAGCACACAAGCTGTTCTAAACAAAAAAGGTTAAACACAAAAACCAAATGCAGGGCTTCCCTGGTGGCCCAGTGGTTGAGAGTCCGCCTGCC
>NW_021703765.1:52609413-52672097 GCF_005190385.1 Monodon monoceros
GAGAACAGGGGGTCATTATTCCCTGGACTAAAACCGGAACACGGGATACCCCCTTAGCAGTTCTTAGAGTAGCACACGTGATTTGAGAAGATGGGCTGAGCTAGGAAGAAGCAGGTACCTAGTTCCTCACCGGCCGGGTGAGCACATGTGGCCACAAACAGCCCTGACAGTCATATTCTTTTATTTTAAATGAACTGCTTCTGAGTGGCCCTGAAGGCCCATACCTGTAGTGGCTATTAAGTCAGTTTGTGATCGTCTAACTTATGGTGCTGGCATGTTTTGAAAAGTGAAGTAGGTATTTGGCTCTATGTGACAATTGAATATTTTTAGGGAAGGTTTCACTTCCCTAAAAATAGGCCCAAAGCCAGTGTTCAGATATACTGTATCCAGTATCAATGGATAACTTTATATTTTTCAACAGTAAGAATGTTCTGATGGATGTCAACTACTTTCCAAAAGTGAGAGCTGCTAAGCCAGGAGCTGCACCCTGTCTTCTAACCGTTAGAGGATTCCAATCAACAATCAAAAGAAGAGAACACACACTAGTAATCGGTGTGCATTTATTTAGGGCCCATATTATTGCACCAGAAGTACTTAGTTTGGCCTCAACTAACCAGATGTTTCAGGTGTGAGCATTTCTCTAGCCTAATTTTTTCTGTTAAACGTAACTGTTTGGGATTCTACTTCACGTTACTGACACACCTAGTCATTAAAGGGGTTAACTTTAGTCATTCACTGATTTTCATGCTTTCGTAAATTTTTCAATAAATGCTTCTCAGGGGCCTGAGCAGCCACGGCCGGGAGAGGGAGGAGGTCAGAGTTACCTCCAGGGGCGCCTGACCCCCCTGAGTGTGGCAGGTCCCAGTCAGGAGCACAGACACAACGGCAGCCCCCGAGTATTAACTGAAACCCTGGAGAAATTTGCCACCTAGATTTAGGGCAGCCGAGGCCAAATCAAACCACCAATTACCTCTTTTCTTCGAGGGTGAGTCGACTTTAGCGGCTGGTTTAGCTTCTGAGGGTGCCTCGGCGAAGGACGGGGGAGGAGGGTGGTGGGCATCTGACCCCTCGGGGGGCTCCCGAGGCCCCGATGCCAGGGCTGCTCCACTCCTCTGCTTCCCTGGGGCCCGGGGCTTGGGCTTCACGATGGTACAGACCGTCTCCCCCATGGAAGCATCCTTCTCAACTTCACTTAGGAGGTTGTCCTCGCTGGGAATTACCCGAAAATGGGTGTTCTCTGATGGAGTAATCATAGCTGTCCTAGATCTCTCTCTCTTGCTGACCTGAAACAGGCGAATTGTTTAGAAATTAAACTACTGTCAAAGGTGTTTGTTCACAACGTAACAAACGTTGTGGGCAGTTTGTTACCGTGGGCAGTCAAATCTCAACGCGATCACATAAATAAGCAAAATGTGTATTTAAAAAAAACTAGAGGGGCTAAACATTTTTTTTTTTTTCCCTCTCAGGAAATGCATCTTTCCAATTCTTCCTTCTTTCACCCTGAGCTGGCAAAAAAGCTTTCGTAATCAATTTCCTATTTTAAAATTTCAGGGGAAATTTTAGTTTCCTTTAGGAACTTAAAAAATTTTCCTGATTAAAATGTTAATAATCAACATTATTTATGAAATAGGAACACACAAAATAATGTTGGATTCCTTCCACTGTAAATATAGCACAAACATTATCAGAGATGTTCACTCGGCTTCGCTTATGCGACCACACGAGGGCACCGCCACCACTTATGTTCCTGTGGCCTCATCCTCAACTCCGCAGGCCGGCGAACCCTCTACCTTGGTGGACTCCGGGAACCCTCCCCACGTCCACTCCATGTGGGACTCGGATCTGAGCAGGCTCCCGGCGGGTTTCACTTCCAGCTCTGAGTCGCTCTTAGGACACACCGCCGGGGTGTAGGGGCTGCAAACACAGGACAAAGAAATGTGATGACTCTTAATAAGTCAGGAACCTCATTCTTGCCAAGCTCAAGAGATGAAAAGAAATATAAGTTTGAATATATCAATTTCACCCGCGGATATAAAGGCTACCTTTCCACTTGAGCTCTTTAATAATAATAAAAACAATGCCAACTAGCGTTTATTGTGGACTTGCCGGGTCCTCAATAATATGTATTATCCCACTTGATTCTCACAAGAAATCAATGAGAAAGGTAATTTATAGCAGAGAAAATGCATGGCAAGATGGGTTAACATAATACAGAGAAACTGGATTTGAACACAAAGTGTGACTGCACGTTTCTTCACAGTATTAACCACAGTTACAGTTAGTAGTTGACACGAAAAAGAACTGTAGAGGGTCAAATTCTATGCTGATGATACAGGTCTACACTGGCCAACTCTGAGAATAAGTCAGATCAAGTTTAGGAACAAAATAATTATTGAGGGGAGAGGTCTATATTTGTGTTAAAAGCACACATTCAGTTCCTCTTCTGTGTGAGAGACGTGGAAATATCGTCAAGTCGAATAACAGAAAAGCTATCAGTATATCCTTCCTTTAAGAAATGGAGAAATTTCAAGAATACTTACGTGTCTAAGGGGGACCAGTCCCCATCAGATAAGGGGTAGTGGTCTGCAGAATGGAAAAGCAGAGGCTCCTTGTATTCTTCCTCCTTTAAGGAAGCATTTGAAGATCCTCTGTGAAGGGGTGCGGGGGTGGGGGGTGGGGAGAGAGACAAAACAATGACATCTATGTCAGCTTTAAAATATCCCCCAATTCTCACTGACACACTGTTCTAAGTTATACAAATGAAGAAAGTCCAATGATTAATAACTAACTCTCTTAAAAAGAAAATATGAAGGAGAAGAGGGTTCACTGTTGCTATACACCGGACACCACTGCAATCACCATTTAAACATGGGATAAACAGGAGGAACAGAAAAGAAGATGGGATTAAAAACTCCTTTTTACATCTGCTAGGGGTTTTGATTCAGAGCCTACAAGAAGAAAACTAAGGCTTTACATATATTGCGTCCAATTCTTACAAATCTGAAGTAGTAAAGTCTTATTTTAGGTATTAGGTAACCAAGGATCTACGGGAGTTTAGTCATTTGCCCAAAGTAAAAAAGCTCCCAAGTAGTTGGATTCCAAACAAGCAAGCCCTTGTTCTGTTCCACTACACTCTCCTGCACATTACAGAAAATGTAAGCAAGCAAACAACTGAAGACAAAAGCTATGGCTCAAAAGTACCCGAAAAACTCTTAAAAACCCAGAACTTATTTTCTTCTTGGTTGGGCCCAAGCATTACTTGAGAACTTTCTCTTAGAATCTACGTGATGTAGGGATGCGAGGAAGATGACACCGAAGTATGATAAATGCTTTCAAAATTCATTCACAGACCTTGGAACTGTAGGAGACTTAACTAATGCTAGCAAGGTTTTAATTAATTTACCCTTTGTTTTTCTTGAATTTGCAAAATTAATATAACTAACTTGCCATATAACCTTGAAAACACCCCTCAGAAGCACTGTGGGCCCCAGTTTTTCATCTTTAAGTTGGACATTTTTCTCTTGTCCTGTCTATTTGATAAGAGTCGATGTGAGATTTATGTGGTGTGTCGTGGTGAAAGCCCTGAAAACTATACAGAAAAGTAGGAAAAAAAACTCTGAAAAGTGTAAAACACTATATAAAGCAAATTTAAGAGCTTCTTACAGAAAATTCAATGTTCTACCAGGACAGATATAAGATGTGAAATGATGAGACAGTCTATCGCTTAATCTGCTAGACTAAAAACAGGGATAGAAACCATTTTATTAATTTGTATTGTATCTTTTCTCTCTTTACACCTTAATTTAACATGCTCTGATTTACCACTAACTCTGACACGTAACTATTTTTCCAAGTAGCTGCATTTCCTAATTTAAGGTTTACCCAACCCTAATCTTCTTTCTCTCAGAAGGATTAAGCTCTGGCATACCACCTCATTCAAGGGGAAAGATACATATACTTGAAAAAGGCTGAAATCCAGGTAAAAATACTCCATATCTTAAGAGAGGAAATTCAAATGGTATAAAAGCAAAAAGGGAAAACTGGATGCTACGAACAGTCTTTATTTGCCAAATCTGAAAGGACAGTACAGCTTGGCCCACTACTATTCATACATTTGAAAGTGGTTTGAAAAGAGCAACGTAAATGCCGTAGAAAATTTTTTATTAAACGTATTTTGTTTTGGGAACGTATTTCACCACAGTATAAAAGGTAAGCCAAGAAGAATACAGCAAAGCAAACTGGATTTAATAAAACACTGAAAAAAAGAGAGAGAGAGAGACCAGGCACCATTTAAGAATTTACAAGCCCAGGAAGGCAGGACATGGTCTTCTCTGGGCGGATCCGGACAAAAACAGAGCCCATTAGCTTAGACCCATCGGAGCGATAGAAAAGGCTGCTGATGCTGAGGTCCCTTTCAGTCCTGTGACTCACTGAAAATCTGCCACGCACGTTCAAAACGGCACACGTGGCTGAGGACAGGCAGCCAGCGAGGCCAAGCACGACGGGGTCACTTTAAGTATGTGACACCAGGATGTAATAAGGGAGAGTATAGATTAGAACGTGGAGAAATAGTATGAACACTGACTCTATTTACGTTGAAACACAGGACAAATAGCTGCATTAATGGTGAACAGCAGAGGATCCGCGGCCGAGCAGATGGTCTAAGGCTGGGTCAGGGTGGTTGGCGGAGGTTCAGCTGAAGTTCGTGAGAAGTGTGTCTGGAGCACTTCAGCCTTCACAGACGCCCCAGCACCGCGACTCCAGGCTCAGCTTCATTTTGTAAAACGATTATTTTTCTCATTCAAAAGCCAGAAATTACATGACGTATACAACTACCAAAATTCACTGAACTGCACACTTAGATCCATGAATATTATTGTATGTAAGTTATAACCTCAGTTTTTAAAGAACAGGGACAAAAACCAAGACAAAGTCAAAATCAGTAACCTGAATTATTTACGTGGGATAAATCAGAAGGACTAGATAAGTTTTAGTCTACACAGCTGGCAGCAAGTACGTAAGAGATAAAGCGGGCTGCTAACTACCGCGACCAAAGTTCACCACCGTTAACACAGCGCTGACCCTCACCCTCAGTGTCCGATCAATCAATCTCACTGTGACTAATGATCCAAGTTTGCTTTAGGATACAGGACACTTCCCACAAAAGATACCTCACGACAGGGCAGAAGAGAGCTCGGCAACGTGTCTCCTGGATCAGAACGATGGGGAGGGGAACACGCGGTCCCAGGCCCCTGCCACTCAGCCCCCAGATCTAACTCTGTAAGTGTGTCTGCTCTGGTGGATTAGAAGTAGAGATTCCTTTCTGACAGCCTAGTTGTAACCCTCCATTGCGGTTACGGTTACTGCATTTCCAGTGGCTGAGTGTCTTATATGTTTGCACTCAAGACTGTGATACAGCATCATCCCACGTGAAAAGTCTCCTCCTTCCCAGAGGCTACAAGTGCCCAGGTGCACTGTTTTTAATACATATACACTTGTACATCCATCCATCCGTCCTCTAGAATGACGGACAAGGCTTCCACGCTATACTCAAGCCAGAAGCCCACCTTCAGGAGGGGAGACCCACCAGGCACAGCTCCCACAAGGCCCTGTGCGGGTTAGACCTCTCCAGCTCCCACAAAGGGGTTTCCTCTGGCTACACAACACCAACCTGCTTCCAAGAGTAATTTCATCTTTCTGCTGCCTCCTTCAAGGAGCCTAAATTAACCTTAATTCTATTATCAATGAAATTCTTGAAAAGTAAGGAGTTTAAATAGAATGTTATTTATCAAAATAGAAATAAAACCAAGTTTAGGTAACTTCTCTGAAAACAAAATTTCTTTCCTACCCGGTAGGGGCTGAGGAGGGGAAGGTATTTAAAAGCTACAAATTCCCCAAATCCTCATAATCTGTGGATCTCGTAACTGCAAAAGCAGTTGATTTCCTAGTCTTTTTCTCTCAGACTCTTTAATGTGCTCTTTAACATGCTGTTAATACTTTTGACCTTGAATATCTTCCTCCAAATTTCCGATTTTAGAATCTGGATGCTGAGCAGGAAGGGGCCTGGCAAGCCATGCAGTTCAGTCCTCGGATTTCACAGACTAAGAAACGAAGGCCAGAGTGACCACAATCAGACGTGTAACGGCCCCGTCCTCTCCCTTCTCAGCTCAGCGTGAATTTCAGGCCGACACCTGCACGACCGTTACATTTTGTCTTGCATTTGTCACTGCGGACCAGACCAGCACTCCTACAGACTGGGTTGATAGAGCCTTTCGTACAATCTGGAAAAGGAAGGCATGCACTAATACTTCTGCAGTGCGTTCACTTACAAAATTCCTTTAGAACAATGACTTGTGCACTTAGCACGTTTCAGAAATGTTTCACCTTCCTAAATTGAAGCCGCGGGTTGTTCAGGAGTTCTAAACGTTGCTCTATTATAACAAAGGACACGTGTCAACAACCCTTTATAGAGGCAAAACGTTACTTCAGCGTCTTTTCTGGTAGATCCTGGAAGAGTTTTAGTTAGCAAAACTATTTTCCAGGAATTAAGGTGCCTAAGGGAGTATTACAGTGCTATCCCAAATAAAATTTCCAGGTGCGTGTATTTCAAGTTTTTCTCAAAAGAACATGTTTCCTGCCTACCTACACATTATAAATAAGCCAAAACTTTTAAAGGAACTGTTTACATTCTCCTTGTAATTCGCCGTTTTGTTCTGTTTTCTTTTGGGGGGGTAGTGCCGCACAGCATATGGGGTCTCAGTTCCCCGACCAGGGACCCAACCCTGCCCCCGGCAGTGGACGCACGGAGTCCTAACCACTGGACCGCCAGGGGAGTCCCTACACTCTTCTTAATAGCGCTGAAATCAAGGAATGGAAGATCCGAAAGGGTCTCTTAGTTTGTATTCCTAGGGAAGCAAAGGAGAAAGAACCCTTAAAAAATTGAAAGCAGGAAGAAAAGGATGGGAAGAGTGCCTTTTTAAGAAATTGTGGGACTTCCCTGGTGGCGCAGTGGTTAAGAATCTGCCTGCCAACGCAAGGGACACGGGTTCGAGCCCTGGTCCGTGAGGATCCCACATGCCGCGGAGCAACTAAGCCCACGCGCCACGGCTGCTGAACCTGTGCTCTAGAGCCTGCGAGCCACAACTACTGAAGCCCACGCGTCTACAGCCCGTGCTCTGCAACAAGAAGCCACCACAATGAGAAGCTTGCGCACCACAACGAAGAGTAGCCCCTGCTCGCCGCCAACTGGAGAAAGCCCGAGCGCAGCAACAAAGACCCAATGAGGCCATAAATGAATGAATAAGAAAAAAACATATATTAAAAAAAAGAAACTGTGGAACTTTATTAGCTTAAAATTCTTTTGGGAATCAGTGATATAAAAGTAGAGTTCAGAACTTTTAAAATTAAGCTCTTCCCACCTAGTGTTTTGATTCTAAAAAAAAAAAAAAAAAGGCACACAAATTTGTTATTGCAGACTAAAGTTTTGTATGTACAAATGGTTTACACTGCTCTGCAGAGTCTAAAGCACTGTCCCACTAGGGCCTTCCGTTGTCTGGTTCTAACAAGAATTCTGCCTTCAATCAGGACGGAAGCCCAGGTCTCGTGCGTTCACTGCGGGGGGGAGTGACTCGCCACGTGACAGCTGATGAGGCGGAAACAATTTCACGTGTGAAAGATTATGATTAAATGTAGGAATCTGTTCTGGGATTTACAATCCAGATTTCAAAATTTCAGAAAACAAGTTAACAGTTTTGCCAAAAACGGATTATTCTACTACCTGATTCACTAACAGCATAATTATAACAACAACATATTCGTAAGTTTTTTCCTTGACTTGACTATTTAAAATAAAAGCTTGGTAAATAAAACACTAGACGTCAAGGTAGAGTTTATGCTTGGTATACATTTGGTTACCTCCCCTCTTCTCCATGATGAAGAGAACCTGAACAGCAGTTAACTTTCCCAGCAAGGGGGGCACGATCTCTCCTTCCAGCAGCCGAGGTGAGAGCATACAGTGACAGCGTCGACTTCATAAGGCCACCCTCCCTGCACCCCAATTCAATCAGGGTGTGGACATTCAGGATCACTTGTCCAGCAGTCACCAAGGGAAAGAACCACCCTGCTGCCACACCCATGGTCCGTCCAGCGCCGGGGCCGCCACCGAGCGGAACGGGGGAAGAGAGTCTTATGAAAGTCGAGTACTGAATGAAAAAGTACATAGTTTACCCCAAACTGTTACGTTTTAAACCCCAGACAGCACTGACTTGAAAACTGTCATCTATTTTGAGTTCTTCTACTGAGCTGGTAAATAACAGTGATCAAGATTTCTCACTTCAAAACAAAAACAAAACCCTCCTTCCCCCTCAACTTACTAGGATGTTGACGATAAACTCAAAACCACCACCTTGAACTCAGGAACAGACAGACAGAGCACCAACAGCAGGGTAGGGAAACACCCCCGGCGTCCCATCTGCCCGCCAGGCACTAGGTTCAGATCTTCTATGTGACGTATGATTTCCTTGGCTTTTGGAAACTTACTGGGTAAGATGAGACACAATGCCAGTCGGCTTCAAGCGATATTTTAGTGCCACAGCAAGGTGTCTGACAGCACATTTTGTACAGTTGCAGAAAGGAAAAAAGAAAATGCCTCTCCCACTTATTCCGCGATAAACTGCCAACAGGGGAAAAACAAGTCCAAACCTCAGACTGCAGACCCAGGGGGGACGCACCAGCACCGGCTGCAGCCGAGCTCCGCCCACAGCCCATGCCCAAGGAGACCCCACCCCCACCCCCAGCCTACCTTGCCGACTGGGCAGCCTCGTCGTCATCCGAGCTCAGCTCCACACCCACGGCGTCTTCTGCAGCAGGGGAAGCGGCCTGCTCGTCCTTCTTACTGTCCTGTTTGCATTTCTTCCTCCTTCGTTTTTTCTTTTTCACAGAACCGGGGGTGAAAACTGTCTCTGTTTCCAGAACGTGGGAGACGTCTGAACTCTGTGATGGTCTTTCACTTCCACCTGGTTTCACCAAAGGGGGGTCAATATCTGTAAAGAACTGATCTTCAGTAGGGATTGGTGAGGTGGCGAGGTAAGCAGGAAGCTCTTCCTTCGAGAGAATAACGGAGAAAGAAAAGTTGTCAGTGACAAACAGTACAGTGCATCAAAACCACCACCATTTTTGGTGGATCTAAATTTCACAGCGGTAGAAAGAATACCTACCTAGTTCCCAAAGGTAAGAATGTCACACTGAGCTCAGGCGCTGCCCACCCTACCTAGATAGACCTCCACCCCCCTGCAGGGCTTAGCGTCAGCTCATGTGGGTCCACGTCGCTGAGCACAGTGGAGGAATCGACGTGCCGAGTCAGCACGGAGCACGTGGAAGCTCAGCCAATGCACTTGCTGCAGGGGTGGATGAGCTCGATGTCCATCGGTGCGAGCACGGTTCAAGGAACGGTGTTGTGGTACATCCACACTGGGGACTACCGTGCAGCCAGTTAAAAGGACAAAGTTCCACCTAGAGCTCTGACTTGGCAGGGATGCTGATGACATACAGTTAAATGACGACAGTGAGAGAAACAAAAGGTCAGTAACCGCAAGTCAGGTGGGTTCGGGTAACGTTTATCCCCCTTTAAACTGTGAGCCCCTGGAGAGAGGGACTTTTCTTCATACTCTGTAGCAGAGAGCAGCAATTCCAGGGTTGTTGAATGAATTAAATTTTTTAATTTGTAAAGAAAAGCACATTATACTAAAGAAAATCTGGTCAACTTGGTCACCCATGGAATAGGAAGAAAAAGGCTGGAAAGCTGACACTCTCCAGGTTGACCTTGCTAAGCATAGTTTTAAACGGAATCATGAGAACTGATGTGAGAAGCAGGCAACAGACTCTCAGGAACCTAGTCCTCTCACTGACTGTATCTGCTGATTTATTCGGAGCCTCATCAGTGTGACAGGTTACATCAGAAATGTTTTACTCTTACGCTAACTCGCTTACTGTTTCATTCTGCCTTTTGCCTCTGTCTCTGATGAGGAAGATTTTTCTCTAGGCCAAGTAAATGCAAATAACGTAATATAAAAGCAAATAATTAAGATACTAGGAAGAATATCGGTCTGGTAGGTTCCCCTTCACAAACACTGTTTCTTTGCTGTTTACAGAACAGTACTGACGCAGCTGGCTTCCAGGCTAAAGTAAAAACTGGTAAACAATCTCATTCTGCTATTGTTTATCTTTTCTTTGTGAATTTATGACATCAAACTGGCAGTTCATCTTCAAAACCAAAAAAGTAGCTCCGTGCCCTTAACAACTTGAAGCTTACTGTTTTTGCTGAGATTTTATTCTTTATGATGAAAGATTAACAATGCCTTCTAAGAAGCTGCTTTTTTTTTTACTTTAAAAAAAATTTATTTGTTTTATTTATTTAGTTTTGGCTGCGTTGGGTCTTTGTTGCTGTACGTGGGCTTTCTCTAGTTGCGGTGCGCGGGCTCCTCAGTGCGGCAGCTTCTCTTGTTGAGGAGCACGGGGCTCTAGGCACGCCGGCTTCAGTAGTTGCGGCACGCAGGCTCAGCAGTTGTGGCTCGTGGGCTCTAGAGCGCAGGGTCGGTAGTTGTGGCGCAGGGGCTTAGTTGCTCCGCGGCATATGGGACCTTCCCGGACCAGGGATCGAACCCGTGTCCCCTGCACTGGCAGGCGGATTCTCAACCACTGCGCCCCCAGGGAAGTCCCCTTGTAAGAAGTTTTATAAAGATCCACTTTAAATCAATCAAGAACAGCTCAGGAACATTCACATCAGTGGATACGTGAGGGGAGTGGGGCAAATCGTGCTCTCTTGCTGAAAGAGGCCAAACGTGCAATAATCAATCATAAAGGGCAGAGGCCAATTAATTTAAATCTCTTGAGACTTTAATAAACTAATGCACCTGACTCTTCAAGGTTTGGGATGTAATGTCCCCAACGAAAACGTCAAAACGTGTTTCCCAAATTTAAAGGTCACACGTGTACACACGCAGACACGGCCTGAAGAGATACGCCGTGATTATTCAGGTGGAACTGAGTGTATACAGACACCACTTAATAAAGTCACTGGAAGCTCACAAGAGGGGTAAGTGCCAAGGCCTTCAGCACACCCTGCAGCCTGGAACTCGTGCGGGGAAACTTCCTGCCCCTCCAGCTCCTTTCTGACAGCCAAGTTCTTCAACCTAAAACTAAAGCTTGTCTAACCAGCAACAATCGTCCGCACAACTCACCAGGAAAACTAAACGTTCTGTCCTGGGATGTGCACCGTGGGCCTGAACACAACGTGTGAAGTGGATGTGACCCACCAGAACTTACATATTCCTCTTCGGTCTCCTCCACAAAGAAAGCCTCCCCATTGTCACCCAATTTCATGTGAAGATCCACTGCATCGCCATTGATTTCTATGTCAATCTAAGAGGAGAAACAAAGTGTGACTTGGCATTAAGAGTCTGTCATTCAAGCTCAACTAAGCCTAGATTCTGGGCTCTCAGGCCAAACGCAGTACTGAGGCTCCCAGGGTGACGGCCCCAGAGAGACCCCGCCTCCTGCCCCACGTCCCACCCTTACACCACCAGACTGAAAGTAAACGTTCCATCACCTACTTTCACGACAAATTTTAAAAATATATTTAATTTCTCAAATGTCATAAAATGGGGGAAATGTCATCGTCAACACACACTTGAGCCCCTTTGGAGGTTACAGCACAGCCAGGCCTCACCGTGCGAGGCTCAGATCAGCAGAAATCTCAGTTACCATAGTATGCTGACTGCGTAACTGCAGGAGAGGCACACGTTTCACCACCAGCTCTTCCATCCACAGGTCACCACAGCCGTCCTGCGGTGTCCGCAGGGGGTTGGCTCCAGGACCCTCCTCAGATACTCAAATCCACTCATGCCCAAGTCCCTAACATATAAAAGGCTGTAGCATTTGCATATAACCTCCACACATCCTCCTGTGTACTTTAAATCATCTCTAGATTACTTATAATACCTAATACAACATAAATGTTAAGTAAATACTTGCCAGCATGCAGCAAATTCAAGTTTTGCTTTGGGAATTTCCTGGAAAAATTTTTTTCCAAATATTTTTGATCCGAGGTTGGGTGAATCCTTGGATGCAGAACCCATGGATACAGAAGAGCGACTGCACGTACATAAGAGATGCCCATCGTGATCAGTAACTCATCACGTCACTTTTTCAAAGTCTGTCGGTGACCAGTCCCAGCACATCTGTTACTCAGCTCAGGCACAGGCGGCAAAGCATGCGGTTGTGTTGCCTCCTGGTCTCCCAGTGACAAAGCCAGTTGACATTTTATAAAATGGATAATTGAAAGAGGCAACTGGCCAAGATCAGAGAGCAGTAAACAAGCAAACAGTACTAGGGCTGGAAGTAAAATCAAACTGAACGTCAGCAGTTATAGAAGAAAGAGCCGACCTTGCGATCAGGAGACTCAGGATGAGCTGCCAGAGGAACCTGGAGGTGAGTTTATACCAGAAAGGAGGAACATGGCTGAGACAAAAGGATGAAGACCCACAGGAAGGGACACAGGCAGAAACCTGCAGGCTGAAGCAACTCCCAGAGATGCTTCATGACATGGGAATTTCAAAGGATGAAAAGCTAGAAGCTGATGTAGACTTAGAAAGGAGTAGGACAATTTACCAAGACAAAGAAAAGATGCTTGTTCCATAGCGTGTTACATCAAGAAGGCAAGCCCTGTTCAAACTACTCCTGACGAGTTTTTTACAAAGCAATTTAGTTCTCATTGTTTCTAATGTTTTAAATTGCAGTGCACCAAACACTATTTTACTATTTTTCATTTTCTTATATATTTATAACTGACAGTAGGAGTTTTTAAAAGTTTTGACCAAAGCCTACAGAGGTCGTGGAAGAATCCTAATTTCCCTCATCGACTAAGCTTCCTTTTGCAGGGTTTCAGCTTGCGCATTTTTATGGTCTGTACTACTATACAAAGTGAGGATGTTTGTTTTTACACACACACACACACACATATATATATATACACATACACATATACGTATCAGGTACTACCGTATCACTTAAAAATAATGTAACTGCTTATCTGTAAGCTGTGAATAAATACTCTTAAATAGTTTACAAAAATAAATACCAACTTTCAAAACTCTTATGGATAACTTGTAAACTCTGGTTTTAGACTGTTCAGGGGGATATAAAGATGAACACACAAAGGCATAATATAGACAGAAGCAGAACAGTCCATAACCTCAGTGTCCTTAGCTCTGCATGGCCCTCGTGGTGCGAACAACTGTAGAGTCTGCTGGGTGTGTCCCAAGGAAGACCAACGACCGCTTCTGACCAGAGACTGAGCCCCGGTTCACGTCCAGTCATGGAAGGCAGCTCCATCTTCCCAGGAGCCACGGAATGATGGGATAAGTAACATCATATTAAAAAATATTAGTTGACATATGCTGTCAATGCTTGTTTTGAAAATTCTACGTATGAATAACATAACCACGTTGAAGGGAAGAAGAAGAAAACTAAGTAACTTTGAAAAACGGTATGCTGACTACTACAGAATTCTAAGTCCGAAGACAAAAAGAACTATAAACAAATATTGTACTGTAGTTAGTAATTTTTTTTAAATCACAGACATGGGTCAGCGATTCTGAAACTACTTTATGTGTATTCTAGTACTGAACAAATACGTAAATATACTGTAGGTAATGAGAAGCATGTTCCTCACCGTCAGAGGAAGAAGCTACAAACATGGAGACGAGGAAGAACCCTGTGGCGATCGGCTGGAGAGGGAGGAATCACTGTGAACTCCCGATTTTCACAGACGGACGCAGATGCAGGTGTGGGCACGTGTATGTATATACATACATGGACTTTCTAGCTCTGCTGGCTGAGAGGGCCTACAAGCAATTATACCTCAGGCTAATGAGCACACCCAGTGACCACGTCTTTGTTTCCAGATACTGTTCTCCAGTAACAGGAACCAAGGCTCCTTGGAGAAATAAAAATAATTCTGGGGCCGAGGCAGGGAAAGTAGAGTCTCCTGGAATATCTTATGGTGCCAGAGAGTAAGGAAGTGCTCAAAAAATGATGGGAGCGTTTCGAAAGGACTCAACTGGAAGGGGCATCCAACAGCCAAATCTGGGACAATCTTAGCAACTACAGAAATAATGACTATAACCCACAGGGTAAAATTAATATCCATGAGTCCATACTGATCTAATTAAATAACTGAATAATTAAGTAAATAAGAGAAGAAAAGCTCTTTGACAAAGTACAATTTCAATTAATAATTGGAGCAGGAAGAATGGAAATAGAAAGTCACCATTTGGGCAACACCACAGCAACAGCCACCGCAAAGTCCACCGTGTAAGCTAAAATTCACGGTGGAAGCACGACAAGAAACAGGGTGCGCGCACAGTCTCAAAGCCTCTTCCCACAGGTAAACTCACAGCCAAGAAACCTCGCAGACACCATTCAGCAAGTGATCAGAGTTAACGTCACCAGTAAGGAGACAGCAGCAGGGCGGGGCTCCTCAGCCGAGGCACCAGGAAGGGCACACCCCCCGCGCGGTGTTATTCTCACCAAAAGGAGAAAACACCGGACAAATTCACACTGAGGGACAATCTACACTGTAACTGTTCTGTACTCTTCAGAAGTCAAGGTCATATGGAAAGACCTTGACAGAAGTCAAGGCCATAAGTTAGAGAAGACAGGGTGAGAGCAACACGGGATCCCGAAACAGAAGACAGTAGTGGAAAAACTGGTGAAATCGTAATAAGGTCTTTTGCTAATGGTTTATACTGATGTTAATTTCCTGGTTCTAATAATTGTAACTATGGTTTCGTGAAACGTGAACATTAGGGGAAGAGGTTGGGTGAAGGATATATGGAAACTTTTAAAACTGCATTTGCAATTTGTCTGTACATCTAAAATTAACGTAAGCTAAAAAAATGTGAAAATCATAAAAAACAAAGACTGAGGAACTGTCACGGAGTGGAGGAGACTAAGAAGACAGGACAACGAAACGCTCCGTATCTTGATGGTGGTGATGGTTTCATGGGTGCACACATATGTTTAAACTTACCAAATATATCCTTTGAATATGTGCAGTTTATTGTGTGTTAATTATAAAATAAAGCTGTAAAAAAAAAAGGATAACACTATAAAAGGAAATCAGAAAAACAGGCAACTAAGAATTGAATACAAAGTAAGTTTAAAATCCTACACTAAAAAATCCCTATGTAATTTCAGAAATGTTAATAAAATGATTATTTTACAAAAAACTCATTTTTCTTCTACTTTTTAAAAGAAAGGGCTGCATGAAGCAGTTTCCATAGGACAAACACTAACCCTAACTCCTAACCCAGCCAGCCTTCTTAGTGCTTTCTATTACTGGGAACATTTACTGCTAAAAAAGTTGCGTATGGCATGAACTCCTAACTCTTCTAAAACAAAGTACTGCCAGAAATTCCCAGGCTAAAGAAAAACACGCTTTCAGATAAGTGTTTAAGCTTTTTCTTCATAATAAACTAGTTGAAGTCACACAGCATCTCGTGTCATCTAAGGTTTCTAAAGCAGCTGTAATAACAGCAGCTTCTTCCACAATCATAGGAAGAATGTTTCTAACTGAAAAAGTTATGTGGGAACAGAAAAAGTAATGAAAAAATTTTTTTTTCTGGACTATAGGCAAGAAGATAGGGAAAAACTAAATTCACTCTGTAATGCCAGATTTCAAGTTTCTCAGGATGACTTAATTACATTTTTTCAACTAGAAGTTAGACATATAAAATAATTTAAATAGCCATGTTTGCTGACTTGCTGTTATATAAAAATTTAAAGTTAAACAGTACAAATGAAATATTTAAAGTTATTTTATCTTTAATAAAAAATAAAAGATTCAAACTAATATCGTCCTTCAAAATTTTCACCTTTGCAGGTTACCCATTTATCTAATGTAGCTGGGAAAACGGAATGACGCTTCTTTAGGATGCAAATTCAAAGTCTGTTTTAAAACTATTTTAGCAAAGTTAACCCTTTGGTTTATATTTATAGCCCGTATTTTTAGGGATCAAATACGACATTTCTTAATACGACTACTTTAGTCTTTTGATTTGACTCTAAATGGAGTTTGGTTCTCTCCAAAAATTAAACCTAATATCAAATTGTGCCAATATGGAGCATACTTAAAGGAATGTGTATGCCATGAGTTCTTTAGGTCACAAAGGAAAAATACTAAAAATATTCTGAGATGGCACCAAGTTGGAATAAATGCTTCCCGAGGTGACGACTGTAAAGAGGACACTCATTTTGATGTTACTACTTCTGGTAAACTGGTTTCTAAAACACTCATTTCCATATAGTCATACTTCCTACACTGTGCCTTAATTTTGCTCAACATATGTGACAGATGTTGAAACAGAACTGATTTTGAGAAATGCTGGCTGTAGCAGACACTCGTCTTGGCAGGCCATCCTTTGGGTTAGAATGTCTCCGGTCTCCTTTGGGGATCTCGTCTCCTCGATTCCAGACCATCTATTTCCGGTGCAGCTGCAGAGCATGGCAGTGGGGCTGCTGCCCAGGCCAGTCAGTATATTCCACCCCCACCTACAGTGACTAGTTCCCGAGACACGCGACCCCAGGCTGACAGGGCGGCTAACACTGGTCCTTCTGTAGGCAGGAGACGCTGTCTTCCCTCTGGGAAGTCAGTGGAAGTCAGCCTGAAGATACTGGCAGCCATCTTGCATGAGACAGACAGACACAAAAGGAAGCAGAGCTGAGAGGTGAGGGGAGACAGTCCTGTCAACACCTTCAGAGGCTCTAAGTAAAGCCCTGACTCATTCAAATACTCGCGTACTTTACTTACACAAGCCAATTTAATTCCTTTTTTGCCTAAGCTAGTGTGCGGTGGATTCTTGTCATCCACAATGGAAACTGTCCTAATACACTGGGTTATTTAACTTTGGTAAGTAATTAAATCATCAGTTGTGTTAAATCAACAAAATATTTAAAAATATCAAGTGCAGGTTTACCTTCTGAAATTCAACTCCTGAGTTATGAAATATACAGGGAGTATTGTGTTCTATCAAACAAGAACATAGCAATGGCAGTGGGAAAATTATTATATTGCTTCTTTCTAACCAGAGGTTTTAAGGTGGTTATGATTTCAAGTCCACTTCATAGGTGTCCCCATATTTGAAAACTGGGTTCTTAATTTAAAGTCAATGGACAGCTTTCCCTAATCCAGAATGACCTAAAATAACACCAACAGTTCGTCCAAGTTGCCAGAGTGTCTCAGGGCAGACACGGTTTTGGCTTTACTGTCACAGGAGTGCTACGCTTTGGTTCAAATAGCCAAATTTCCTCCCAAATATATCCTCTGGGTCTCTGGGCTACCAAGGGAAAGAACTTTTCTCTTTTCCTGGGTCTCACTGGATAGACTTCTACTAAAAGTTAAGGGTTTGACAAGATATTGAGCACAATGATTTGCGTAGCCTCACACAGAAACTGTCTACTTTCTTAATTAGAAGCATACAGCATGCAGAAAGAGAGCTCTTATCTGCCCAGTCGCATTTACAGATGCACAAATGCTTATATACATCAGCCTGCGGGTTCCAGTTTGAAGGCCAGAAGACTTATCCAATCTGCTGATCAAAAACCCAGGTCATAGATGGGAAAGGGGCGGCGGGGTGGGGAAGGCTTGTAAGCTATTTTACAAATAGATCCTGGCACAATTAATGGGACGTTTCAGTGCATAAACAGTTTGCTGCTGATGCTTCCAAAGCAGATACAGTCTAAAGTACTACAGGTTAGTGTTACCAGAAGAAAGAAAAAATTCTGGAGAAGCTAAACTGTGGCTGAACACTGTTTTGCAATGGAAAGTTTCCAACTCACTCAGTACATCACCACTGCTTTTGGTTTCCGAAGTGACTCTGAACAGAGGCCAGACCACACAAGCCCTGCCACCCTGAAACATGGCTCTCCAGTCACTTTCAAAATAACATAAGTTCAATTAAAATAGAGGGAAATTTCTATTTTAAAGAATAAGATCAGGGACTTCCCTGGTGGCCCGGTGGTTAAGAATCCGCCTGCCAATGCAGGGGACACAGGTTCGAGCGCTGGTCTGGGAAGATCCCACATGCCGTGGAGCAACTAAGCCCGTGCGCCACAACTACTGAGCCTGCGCTCTAGAGCCTGCGCGCCACAACTACTGAAACCTGCGCGCCACAACTACTGAAGCCTGCGCACCTAGAGTCTGTGCTCTGCAGTAAGAGAAGCCATCGCAATGAGAAGCCTGCACACGGCAACGAAGAATAGCCCCCGCTCGCTGCAACTAGAGAAAGCGCGCGCACAGCACCGAAGGCCCAACGCAGCCGAAAAAAAAAAAAAGAATAGGATCAGCTATGTTATTAGCTGAAATCTGAAAACAGATGTGTTCAACTTAGGACAATGGTCCTCTAACACATACTTCTGTGCTACAAAATGGTGTGGATTCTTTCATTGCGCTTGAAAATCCTGACAACATCTCCTTATGCTGCTTAAGTAGATACTGTGGGACAGGAGTAGAAAGAAAAATACTTCTATGTACATGCCAAGCTTACTGTTAGCTCAGCTTTTTCTAACATGATTGATATCAGATCAGATATACTAACAGACTTTCCAAGTGCTCCATAACCTGAAGGAAAGAGGATGTAAAAAACAAAACAAAACAAAAAAAAACCAAACCCAACACAAATACCTTCCTTCTGAAAGAATCTTCCCTAAAATAAATAAAAGCCTGTGGATTTTCGTTTCAGTCAGATTTGGGAATTTGCCTGGTATTTACAATAAACTTTAGATTACAAGTAAGATTTTACAGATTTGTCAAAATAAACGCACAAATTTGGCATTAACGTATTTCATTTAGACACAGGTACTCTTGAGCATGCCTATCTATTCCATTCACAACTGGTCTGAAGGCATTACATTAAATATTTTAAAGTGCTGTAAAAGGTAGAGGAACTTTTTCTAAATACACCTGATTTCCCCATTTACAATTCTAGTTTCTGTTTTGATTTTCTGAGTTGCAACATATAGGATTATTAAGATGATGTTCACCTCTTTTTCCCCCTAGACTTCCTGTAGTAGGGCTTTTTGAATTTAGAAGCAACTTCAAAAACAGTACTAAAGACGGACTTCCCATACTGCTGTCTTCAAAAGCATACAGGTTTTCAAAACAGAAACACACACACAGAGGTCCCGAGAGCTCACAGGAACGATTTACTCTGCCCCACCCCCACCCCGGGCGTCTCATCCTCCTGGAGGACAGGAGGCCCGCACTCACCACTTTCTCTTTGGACCGCAGGACGCCCAGCTTCCCGAAGCGCACGTGGAAGGGCGAGCACTGGTAGGAGCCGTCCTGCTGCCGCACCACCACGACATCGATGCAGCCAGACAGTGTGGCCTGGTTAATGCCCTTGTAGAGCTCCTTTACAGTGACAATCACCTGCCCGGCCAGCTGCCCCACGTAATTCATGGTTTGAGACTATAAAAGACAAGAAAAAAAGCGGATGAGATGTTAACGCTGAGTTTGTGGGTCTAATGACAGCGACAGAGAAAAAACCGCAGGGCCTAAAACTACATGGCTCGTCCGTACTCCAGACTATGATTAGCCCTGCACACGCTGGGCCCCTGCGACTCAGGCTAATGCGGCCACTCCACACTTCCACGCGTCGGCAGCCCCACACCGTCCGTCCGCCTTGCTGCTGACAGGCAGCCCAGCCGGGCATGCAGAAGTCCCCTTTCCCTTTCCAGCATCGCAGATCGGGCCTGCTGCCACTAGGCGTTCCCCCCAAAGTTCAGAACCCACAGAGACCCCCAAACAGCCCCGACTGCCACACGGCCCTCCTGCCCAAGACAACTGGGGACCTGGGGAAAGTGCATCCACTCCAAGCAGCTAAGCAGAGAAGTGACTGAAGATCACCCCATCACCCCCAAGAGGAACCTGAAATCACGCCGCTCCTGTTGGAAGGTAAGTGAGAGATGGGTTTTCTACGGAATTAATCGACTATGGTTCAGAGACACGCTAGATTAAACAAACAAACTGGTGAGCTGGGCCGGGTCTAACCAATTTATAACAGTACTTTGAAGGAAAATCCCTTCAGTGCTTCAACACAACTCACTAGAACATATATTCATGTCCCGCAAAGTTCAAAGCACAGAAAAGGGTTTTAATCTTGGACCTTAACTGCAACGCACTATTCAAATCAGGATCACCAGACTGTAAAGGGTCCTCCAGAAAGGGTCAAAAAGGCGGCAAGGGTACCCGACCGGGGCGCAGGGCCACCACACGCTTCATCTGGCCACAGGATGGGGGGCTGTGCCCCCAACTCTTCATTCGTTAGGAAAAAATAGCCACACTTTAGTCCTAGGGCTGTCAAATTTTATTCCCAGTTATCCATACGACCACAGTTCTCTCATCAGACACTGGCTCTCGTGTTAAAGCACAACTGAGCACAACTCATTCTCCTGAGGACAGGAGGGATGCAGATGGAACCAGAGACCCCCCCACAGCTCTGCTCATCCGGAAGCCGACTTCCACCCAACCAGAGACCCGACAGCCTATTCTGCAGGGTATTCACCATAAGCACGGCTGTCTTTCTAAACCCAGATCAAAAGCCTTTGAGCTACCTGGGGTTCAAAGTTACGTGCTCAGAAAAGTCCCCAGAGAGCACATTCTACGCTGTCAGGTAAGTCCAAAGCTGAACTAGAAGAATGCCATCCACGGGACAACCCAGGGACCTGCCAGCACCCCTGCTGCAGAAAAACCCACCGCTCTTCACAGGAGAGCCAGCACCCACGGGCAGTGCCCGGATTTCCTGCTCTCGTACCCAGTAATCAAGGCCCATCAGTTTAATGCCATGGAGCAGAGCCACAATAACTTTACCCCAGAAAACGTTTTGAATATTTTAAAGCTAATGCTACCAAGGCTCCAAAATGCACTTACAGAAGGAGCTGGCTTTGAGGATGTAAACCAGCTGCAAAACGTACCAATAAACAGCAGAATACAGCGGCAGGCGCCCTTTATGAGGTAAATTCTAAAACAGTCACAAGTTGGTATGATTTCAGGTCTACAATAATTGATTTGAACTCTATAGTAAGGCCAAATTAAGCACGTATCAAGCGCTCAATAATGATTTCTTAAATATTCATGGGACGAATGGTCAAACGAACCATCAACAAAAGAGAATAAAAAAGAAACGTGCGGTAGTGTTTTATCAGAATATTCGTATTACATCCCATATTCTAAAAATTAACCTTGTATTGTGATAATTGTGGATTCACATACATGTAGTTGTAACTAATAATACAAAGAGACCCCATGTATACTTTACCCAGTTTCCCCCAATGGTAACATCTGGCAAAATTCTAGTGCAGTAGCTCAATTGGGTATCAACTCTGATTCAGTTAAGATTCAGAACATTTCCATCGTCACAAAGACCTGTCCTATTGGCCTTTTATAGTCACACACACACCTACTTGCCTTCTGTCTGCCCTCCCCCCCTAATCCCTGGCAACCACTAATCTGTTCTTCATTTCTGAGGTTTTTGCCATTTTTAAGGAAGTTATACAAATGGAATCACACAGTATCTAACCGTTTGGGACTGCCTTTTCCCACTCATATTTCTATGGAGATTCATCCAGGTTGGTGCATGTATCAACAGTTTGTTCCTCTTTATTGATGCCTAGTATTTCATGGTGTGGCTATACCATAGTTTAACCATTCACTTGTGAGGAACAGTTGAGCTACTTCAGATTTTTTGGCTATCACAAAGAAAACTGCTATAAGCATTCATGTACAGGTTTTTGTGTGAAAATAAGTTTTCAGTTGACTAGGGTAAAATGCCCAGGAATGTGACTGCTGGGCTGAATGGGAATCGCATGCTTAGTTTTTAAAGACACTGCCACCAGAGTTGCTGTACCATTCTCCACTCCGGCCAGCAATGTCTGAGAGGTACAGTGTCTCTGCATCCCTGGCCAGCACTTGGCATTGTCACTATTTTTTATTATAGCCATGATGACAGGTATGTGGTGATACTGGTTTTAATTTGCATTTACCTAATGGCTAATGATGTGGAAAATTAAATTTTGTTTTATAAAAGAGCACTACAACTAACTTAGAGGAAAAGGGAATAAACATCTTTTTGTTCCTTATTTTTGGGGTCACGGTGTACAATTTTTATATGTTAAGAATGTCTCCAAAAACAGAAGTGAAATGAAATTTGGTCCTAAGTCGTTCATCTTTTCACTCTCTTTTAGTATTTCTCAGCGACCTAGAGCAGCGCATCGGAATTTTTATATTCTGTAAGTAACATGTGTTCACAACACCCTTTCTGCCTGTCACAGCAAACAGCACCCACGCAATCAGTCTTCGTATTATGCTTGACTGATGATGGCGGCAATTTTAAAATGAGTTTTGTTACAAATCTAAAAAAAAAAATTATATAGGCCTTTTCTTAAAAGAAACTGAAAAATGACAACTTAAGCATCTACATTCAGCCATAAACAACAGTCTTATAAACTAAATGTGTCATAAGCTTACATCAATTAGAGGACAGAATCCATAATTAAGTGTAACTACATCTATTCGAGATGATTTTAATTACCATGGTCAAAGGATATGCCGCTATACAAGGAAGTCTATCGTGTAAATGCCAGTTGCTAAATGTAGAAAAACACAGGCTGTCAAATCACTGGTTTTCTCTCAGCAGATATAAAACAACCCTGTTCATATCACGAAGGCTGGGAAAACAAAGTAAAGGGAGGCCTGGTGCCTCCACAGCGGGGACGAGGGGCACCCCATCCAGGCTGGGGAAAGAGCTGGGTAAACAGCTTCCTCTTTAAGCCAAATCTTGCACGTAACTCTTTACTTCTACACGCCCAGCCCAGCCGGAGCCACGATAGAGCCCACTGAGAAAAGAGTCAGGCCCCTGACACCAGTCTGTCCCCGTCAACACCTAGGGAAGCGGGACTCTGAACAGGGGCAGAAAAGACAGAGGATGAAGTAACCCACTCACATGTGGGGGACACCCCCACTGAAGACACTGGCTTTTGAAATAAAGATTTAAAAATACAGCAAAATAATATACATCGTAAACTATTCGTCACGTTTTATGATGAGTGAATGATGAGGAAAAAAAAAAGAGGGGGAAATGAATTCAAGAACAGAGTGACAGAAGACACATGAAAATTCAGAGACAAGACAAAGACAGCAACTAATGTAAAGATGCACACACAGAAGGAGCAACGTGTGCCTGAAGGATGCCCACAGAGCCGCATCCTTGTCCCCAGGCTCAAAGGCACAAAGGAAAATATTAAAACGCACTTACTGATTCTCAGAACTGGAAAAATTTATCCAGTCCTGTCTTTCAACAAATACCAAAAACACTTTTATCACATCTCTGAAATACGGTAATGTTAACAATGATCACAATTTTTTGAGACCTCACTATGTACCAAATTCTCAAGCTTATACATGCATTATCATCTCAGGACCACTTTATAGGTGGTTACAGGTATATGTTTAAGATAATGAAACTGAGGCTTGGAAAGGTTAAGTACTGTTATGGACTGAGTGTGCACCCCCCCCCCCCAAATTCCTATGTTGAAGCCCTAACCCCTCGTGTGACAGTATTTGGAGGTGGGATGTCTGGGAGGTAATTAGGCTTAGACAAGATCATGAGGGTGGGGCCGCATGATGAGATCGATGCCCTTAATAAAGAGAGGGGAAGGGGCTTCCCTGGTGGCGCAGTGGTTGAGGGTCCGCCTGCCGATGCAGGGGACACGGGTTCGTGCCCCAGTCCGGGAAGATCCCACATGCCGCGGAGCGGCTGGGCCCATGAGCCATGGCCGCTGAGCCTGCGCGTCCGGAGCCTGTGCTCCGCAACGGGAGAGGCCACAGCAGTGAGAGGCCCGCGTACCGCAAAAAAATAAAATAAATAAAGAGAGGGGGAGACAAGAGCATGGTCCTCACCACGTGGGGACACAGTGAGAAGGTGGCTGTCTGCAAGCCAGGGAGAGGGCCCTCACTGGGAACTGAATTGGCCAGTACCTTGATCTTGGTCTTCCCCACCTCCAAAACTGTGAGAAATAAGTCCTTGTTGTTTAAACCACCCAGGCTGTGGCATTTTGTACAGCAGCCTGAGCTGCTGAAGCAAGCATCTTCTGAAGCGCCATATGCTACCCTGCTTTGCAATTCTGGGACTCTTCAGTAGACAGAGACTCGCCCCTTTCACGAGGAGGCTCATCCCAATGCCAGACAGACAGCCCTGGTTACCAGGTCCACCAGAAATCCCACTGCATATGCACCACCCTCTTCTAAAGGACACCACCACACACCAAAGAGGGGATTGACTGTACAACCCAACTGGCTGTCACCTATTCTGAGATGAGCGTTCTTAGTCCTTAAAATAGCTGAAATGACTGGGTTTACTTTCACTTTTATGACAAACTAGAGAACTGACTTCCTTTAAATGGAAGATCCCAAACTAGACACTATGGCACAGGCAGGCCTGACCAATGCCCAATCCACTCAGTGCACAGTGTATGTCTGGGGCCAGGCTTACATGCAGAGAGTACAATGCACACGAGCCGGCTAACAGGTTGGGAGCTCCCAAGACGGGAGGCACTTACAGATCACTAAACTGACGACGGAAAGAATCAGTAGACAGTAACCGACTAAAATACTTAATAGAGGCCAAATGGCCCTTCACACACAAAAGTCAACAGACCAAACAGTCCTTCATGCATGAAATTCAGTGGTGCCCACTATCAGACTTTTACCAAACATTTTAAAGTAAACATACACTAGTATCTGGAATAGACGGGCAGCTTTCAAGATTCAATTATTTACCAAAGGTTTAAAGGTTTGCTTAGCAGCTTTTCCTGAGCATCAGAGAAACTAAAGTCAATCATCATGATATGCAGGAGAAACGTATAAATGGAATGCGTCAGTAAGTGGGTTCAAATAAACCCCCTCCGACAAAAACTGCCCCCAAACTATTTACAGGGGACATGTTCAATCAAAAATCACTTTTATTAGGGAAGAGTAACCACAGAGACATAGGTAGCTATTAAAATATTATGATTTCTAAATTGTTATCAATACAAAAATGGATACATTGTTAACCACGCTTATATATAATCAAAGTCTGTTTCGTAAGTTTTAAGTTTACCTTCTTAATGCTGGGTACTACTAGTTACTACCACTAACAAACACAACTACAGCTGTTACATGTCCATCACATGTCAAGTGCTAACCTGTACATTATCTCATATAATCTTCAGAACCACCCAGGACTTTGGTATCAATATTCCCATTATACAGGAGGGAAGGGAGGCTCAGAATTGTCCAAGGTCGCTGCACTTGGTGGTAAAGCCGATATTCAAACTCAAGTCTGATACTGGAGCCTATGTCCTTAACTGCATCTCTAAGTGACAGGAATGTTCTAAGCAATGATGATAAAAGCCTTGATATCCCCAGATATCTTGCTGCTTTCAGCAACAGGAGCATTATTTTCACATAATGCTACTTGGTTGGCCACAAAAATGTGAAGTGATTATTACAGGGTCCAAAAAAGCCACACCCACCCTCCTGCCTCCCTGCAGGGTTGGCCACCACCCGCTGCTGGACCCCCACAAAGTGGACGTCCTGAGAGATCACGAGGGACAGAGAAGAACAGCTTTTATCAAAGAACTTGCCCTCAACATTCCAACCGTCTGCTCACAGAATGTGCTACGAGGGAACAGAACCTTCTAGAAACTTCAGGAAACAAACACTAGCATACCGTGACCTAGCACCATCTGGCTCCTACCTATGCTCCAGGCAACCAAGCTTACATTCTGCATTTGAGTAGCACTTATCCTTCAAGAACTTTCTCAAACATACCTCACTTGACCTTCAAAGGGAGTCTCGAAATTTCATATGCCGGCCTCCCCCCACACCCCCCCACCGCAAGATCTGCAGTCACTTCCCCGAAGGTGCCACTTCTCCTGGCTGCACCCCCGGAGGGCAGGGGCCCAGGGGACTTGCCTGTCCCCCGGGGGCTTAACTCAGTCAAGACACATCCCAGGGCCCAGGAGACGCCCTGGGGACAGGTTCCCGCAGAGACTCAAGGCAACGCCTCTCCGTTTTGTTTTGTCTCTTTCACCATCAGAGCAGAATGCCAATGTGTTTAATTTTTCTTATTTTATAGTAGCTGCCTTTAATTCTTGCTTTATAAAATCAGAACAGGAAACAGCAGCACCAGGAATGTCCCTCGCCCTCAACGAGGAGAGGCCCTCAGGCTCAGGGCCCCACAAACAGACGGTCCGTGAGCCCCTCGGACCTTCTGGAGCCCCAGGTCCCTGAGAAACGCCGCTGGCCGTGCACCCACATGCACTGCCCCCGGTGTCCTGTCCAGAGCACGGGGTCAGGGCCCCGCAGGGCAGGGGGCTCCGCCATCCCCAGACCACAAGGCCCCGAGTGCGAGTCCACAGACCAACAGCCAGGGTGCCCCGGCAGTTCTCCATATGGCCTTCCTGTCGGGATGGAAAAGGAGGGCTGTGAAAGCCTTATCCAGGAAAGGCCCCTCAAAGGAATACCTCTGCTGACTGAATTTAGAAACAATCACGCAGGACTGCGCGACTCCTTCAAGGAAAACACAACAGAGGATGTGTAATCCACCTATCAAAACAGCCATCATCCCAGGCTGTGTCTGGGACGATTTTCTTAAGAGTCAAGCAAAACTGAGTACCTGCTTCTTGCCAGGCACCACAGTAAGTCCCTACGATATAAAACTCTGCCCTCTTTCCCGCAGAAGTCCTGGGCCTAACAAGAGAAAGAGGCATAAATGCTGTCTTAATGTACATAATACCTTGTGATCACGCTATTTTGGCGACTTAGGAAGACTAGACAAAGGGAGAAGAAAACCTGCATGGGAGAGTCAAGAAAGGCTTCAGGAAGCAGAACATATTTGTATTTGTTCTAGGGGCGAAAATGGCAGGGTTTATCAGGCCAAACAAAGGCGGTTCCTGGAGGACAGGGACTGGGGAGGGTATGTGGAGGCTGAGGCAAAGGTGAGATGAGGCAAGGCCTTGGACTCACCCTCAGGGCATCTGGGCAAGCAGCCAGGAGCAGGCAGTGGCAAGGGGGTGGGGAGGACGAACTGGGGAAGAGGAGGCTAGAGGTAGAGACCACCTCGGAAGCTCTTACAACCAATGCCAGCAAGAGACAGCACAGCTCCAGGAGCAGAAGAGGCAGAGAGGGGACTGAGGCAGCAGGGCTGTTCTGGGAGGGAAGGGAGAGGATGGTCAGGATCAAGCCACAAGTTCTAGGCGGAGCTAGAAACACATCTGGCACCTAGCTGGGATTCAGCAAATATTGTTTAAATGAGTGAAGAAATCAACTTAGGGAAGCAAAAAAGGCAGATTTGGTGGGGAACTTCCCAGTAAGGCTGAACTTCAAGAATTTTACTTACTATACTGGTTCAAAATGTTTCGTACATGAAAATCATCCTGAACAGTTTTTAAAAGCGCAAATTTTCTTGAATTTTAAAAAAAAGTTTAGGGCTTCCCTGGTGGCGCAGTGGATGAGGGTCCGCCTGCCGATGCAGGGGACGCGGGTTCGTGCCCCGGTCCAGGAAGATCCCACATGCCGCGGAGTGGCTGGGCCCGTGAGCCATGGCCGCTGAGCCTGCGCGTCCGGAGCCTGTGCTCCCCAACAGGAGAGGCCACAACAGTGAGAGGCCCGCAGACCGCAAAAAAGAAAAAGAAAAAAAAAAAAGTTTAATAATTGATTATGAAGATGAGCCAGATTAGGGAAGCAGAGCTCCATGTAAAAGAGCCCCTCTGATAAAATTCCATGCCTATTCTTGCTGCTTCCAAAATCACTCTGGTAAAAAGGACACTGCAAAGGCTTAAAGCCTTGGGTGCTGGGAAGACGGGAGTTCTGGAACTCTTCCTGAGCTGGCATCTGGACTTCTGCTCAATGGGCTCACTTCTCTATGAGCTCACCACACTATCTACAAAGTAGGTGAACAATTATCTCGGGCTGAGTAATGTTCAACACAGGGAAGACACTTTGCCACCACAGCAATATATGTTCTTTCCTGAGGTGAGGCCTAAGTTTTATCAACTATTTGCTCCAGGTTTTCAACAGATACAACTAAAGGAAGAACGTAAGTGTCACCTATTTCATCTTCAAAAACCATCAGTTCCCCGCCCTCCACCACAGTCCCCGGTCCAATAACTTTCAAGACAACCCTTCAAAATCCAACACCAGTTTTCTTCTCCATCCATCAACTACTTTGGCTGTCGATCTAATATTTTATTTGAGGAGCAAGGATGTTTCAGGCTTCTTGGATGAGAAGGAGGTGGGAACAAATAAAGCCTGTCCACAACAGACTGTGAACACCCAGAGCACAATGGAAAAGAAGGTCAGAAAGAGATGGGCAAGGACGGTCAGGAAGAAAGCAGGAGGCGGCACAGGGCTGGGTGGGCCCAGGGCGGCCGCCCTCCCCACACAGCATGGCCCACGTGGTCACTGTCCATCCCACCTCCGGACCCTCGGTTCTGACCAAGGAAGGAGAAGCGTCGCCGCTTCGCCGTCGCCCCAGAGCCTGGCACGGTGCCTTGCAGGAGGAAGTCCTTAAGGAACATTTCTGGATCAAGGAATGGATGGAGCGGTGAACGCGAGGTCTGGTGAACAGAGCAGCAAGGAGGAGGAACACACACTATGTGCTGCACTGTAACCTAATGAGAGAAGTCAGAGGCAGATGGAGAGACTGTGTGTGTATTTTTAAATGTATATGTATGTAACGTACGTATACATTTTTAAAAAATGCCAACAGTGGAGGCCAACCCGACGTTCCGATAACAATGCTCAGATATTCAGAACTTAATGCTTTTCTCCAGATGCTCCTGAAGATCTCACCAAAAAAACCTGGATAAGTCTAGTCTACGTGGGTGACAGTTAAGAATGACACCCGCCTCCGATTGGTAAATCTAAAAATATCTCTGTGAGAACAAAGGACATCCGTGCAGGTTGCTGTGCAGAGCACTGAGCAGCCCGCAGCCAGCCGCTGTGGCGGATGAGTCTGGGCCTGGGGGGAAGTCAGGGGCCTGGGCAAGACGGTCACGAAAAACAGATGACACAGGACACACTTAGGTCATCGTTATCTACCAGCCAGTCTACTTACAGGAAAACGCCCAACATCACAAGGCACAGCCTTCACAGTAAAAGGCTGGTCGCAATAGTTTCATTTTCCTAAAGCTCAGCAATGTACCTGGACGTTCATTTTCTTCAACAGAACTGTAACAGAGCAAGGGGAGCTAAATGCTCAATCTGACGCCTACCTTTAGATGTCACTACACAGAATAAAATGTGTGGCAAGCAGCACACGAGGAGGAGGCCCCAAGGACTTTCCTCAACCCTCACATCACTCCCATGACCAAATCTGCTCCAAACCTGGAGTCAGCTCTATGAAACTCAATGGTTCTCATCCCTGCATTACTCTTCACCGCTTTTCCCTTCAGTTCCCAAACGGCAGAGTAACGAAGCTTTTGGCAATTTAGTTCTTAGCTCTTCTTGTCATGGTGTAAAATATGCCCAGTTCTAATCTACCTGTACCTGAGGTGACAGATCAGAATGTTACAGGGAACTTAATTAACCTCACCAGAGACTAGAGAGAAACGTGGAAGTAAAATCATTAAATTGTACTGAGTTTAAGACTCTGTTTATAATTAATCATGAAAGACGTTAGTCAACCTTTGTGTAATGGTTATACCTATCAGCACATAAAAACTAGCTAAATGTTCAAGCCAACTCTGCTACGAAATGCAATTTTAAGATCTCAAATAGCGGTACCTTGAACTTATCAAGACAGATTTTTAAAAATGAGGTGTACTTTACCTGGAGTAAAATTAACCCTTTCATAGTTTTAACCATGCAACCACGTAACAATCACCAAAATCAAGATAATAAGACACAGAACTAGACTGCCGTCCCAAATGCCACTATGCCCTTTTGTAGTCTATCCTTTTTCCTCATCCCAAGCCAACCACTGACCTGTTCTCTGTCCCGATAGTCTTGCCTTTTCCAGAATGCCTTATCAATGGAGCCAGAGTACGTACCCTTTGGAATATGGCTTCTTTCACTTAGCATCATGCATTTGAGATTAACCAATATTCTTGCAGGTATCAGCAACTTGTTCCTTGGTGTTGTTAAGTAGTATCCCACTGTATGGATGTCCCAAAGTTTGTTTATCCATCCACCAGTTGATAGACACCTGGGTTGTTTCCAGTTTGGGGAGACTACAAATGAAGCTACTAAAAATACCTGTGCACAGGCTTTGGTGTGAACATAGCTTTACTTCATTTGGGTAAATACTTAGGAGTAGTATTGTTTTAAAGGTGTCTTCAGTGCACTCAGAGGAGTTTGCTATTAAGATAAATCCCTCCTTAAATCATTGTACAAAATGGTAATAATTTAACTGTTTTATGAGCTTGGATTTTCATATATGCGAGTTTCTTAAAATAGGTCCACTTATACTGGTGACAATTCAAACTCTTCATTTACTCACGTCCTAACATTTGAAACTATGTGCAGCCTTGAGAAACCACCTGTAACCCAAGCTACAATTCAGTACTCTTCCGTGGGGCAGTGATGGGGTAAACGCCATTGTACACACCTCATCTCACTGAATCCTCCCGGTTAGGTGAGGTAATGTTAGCTTAGATGCATTGAACAAGCAAGAAAACTGGGGCTCAGAGAAAACAGGCAACATACCAGGAGTCAGGCGGTTACACAGTGACAAGCACAAACAAAAGCTCAGATATGCCTGCCTCAAACGCCCGGGCTCTTTCTGTATCCTGGGGCCACAAGCTCCTAAACACACCAATGCCAAGTTTTTGTAATTTTCAGGGCTACGAATGAGGGGGAATTTCATAAGTGCTTTTAGAAGGCCACGATTCTGCCGCATGCTACCACACACGAAAAATGTTAACGCTTTTCATTAGGAGTAGCCTCCAAGATGTGATTACGTTACGATCATAAATGTATGTTTTAAGGAACATGTTCTCACCCTAAACTTTCTTGGATAAGAGCTTGTGGCTAACCTATTTTGGTGGTGATCACTGATAACTATAAGCAACTGAAAATAAAACAGGAAATCTGACTGGCTCACTTTCACATATGAAAGGCACACAATCTTAGCAAGTTTCTATATAAACCATACATATGTAGTATTTTCAGTGATAACTATCACTTTAGTCCAGACATTGGCAGGATACAATTTCCTTTGAAACATATGACTTTAGTTGAAGTTCTTTCCATTTACTCACTGACCTAGAAGTCAGGAATTGACATCAGGACTCTTTTGCAACTGAAATTACAGCTGTGAGATGGCAACAAATGGACATATTCTTGGAGCTTGCAGGTCTACAGAAAGACATGTTAAACTTAATCCATCTCCCTCTCATGCCCTCAAAGAACCTTAGTTAATATCACAGATAAATTGAGTTCAAATTTTCAACTTGTCCCAATGTGTTAATTCCCTGGGTTGAAAGGCTCTTCACTTGCATCACATGGTACCTGGTTAAGCTCAGGTAGAAACAAGCCAGATGAACGATCCAGTAGGATTTGAAGGCCACTCACTGCAACTACTTTAACTAACTTCACAGCTGCTAACCTGACAAGCACGTGGAGGCCTAAAGTTCACAAACCAAACATCCTCAACAACCAAGGCTGAAGGGCTTATCCTCTTGAGGTCTGATAAGAGAAAATACCTGCTTTCGAAAGCAAGCTACACTTTAGGGAAAAAAAAAAATGCATACTGCCTTATCGAAAAGAAAAGCAAGGATTAAGATAAATTTGGTTTTAGTGAAATTTAGGGCAACTGGTGTGTCACTTGTTTGCATGGACTGTGTGTTTATTAATATACACACGGCCTTCCTCTGCATTCAAACCACTAAACTTTCCCCCTCAGGTGTGCTCAGTTTCTCTGAAAAAGTTTTGTAAGAATGCTAGCCATGAAACTGGATGGGTTTCTACTCCACTACAAAGACCTGGGGACTTTTACTCCTAGGAGGCTGAGATCCCTTAGTTACAAGGGCTAAGAAGGACATAAAAATTCTTTTCAGGACTTCCCTGGTGGCACAGTGGTTAAGAATCGGCCTGCCAATGCAGGGGACACGGGTTCGAGCCCTGGTCCAGGAGGATTCCACATGCCGCAGAGCAACTAAGCCCGTGCGCCACAACTACTGAGCCTGCACTCTAGAGCCCACGAGCCACAACTACTGAGCCCGCGTGCTTCAACTACTGAAGCCGCGCGCCTACAGCCCAGGCTCCACAACAAGAGAAGCCACCGCAACGAGAAGCTTGCGCACTGCAACAAAGAGTAGCCCCCGCTGGATGCAACCAGAGAAAACCTGCGCGCAGCAATGAAGACCCAAAACAGCCAAATATAAAAATAAATAAATAAAATTTAAAAAATAAATAAGTAATTCTTTTCAGTGTCAGAAGAAGTGACGACTAAGCCAGAATGGAAAATGATGATTCACCGAGTCGGAGACTGTCCATCAGTAGTGAGTACTCAAAGCCACAAGAGCCTTTGGGTCCAGATTCGTATCCCCAAGTCTGAGTAATCCCAACACCTGGGAAGCTTCTAAAAATACAGTTTCCTAGAAGCAAGGCTAACATGAACCCTGTGGTGTTGGACAGGCATCGGAAGTCTCCATGGACGGATGGACAAGTACAGACGTGCTTACACCTGGGCTAGAACACGTGTTTAATATCCCTACTCCCTCTGCCACGATCGAGAATCAAGGACACTAGAAGCAGCATGCACACCTAGAGCCCAGATCCTAGTTTCTAAATACCATCCTCCAGGGACTTCCCTGGCAGTCCAGTGGTTAAGACTCCGTGCTTCCACTCACTGTAGGGGGCCTGGGTTCGGTCCCTGTTCGGGGAACTAAGATCCCGCATGCCACATGGCATGGCCAAAAAAAATTTTTTAAATAAATAAATAAATACCATCCTCCAGTAAAAGGTCCCAGGGCTGGGACATCTCATGGTGCCAGAAAGTAGGAATCCGGTGCTCAAAATCAAAGGATTAGGGGCATTTTAAAGGAACACAGAAGCCAATGTGAAAGAGTGCCCAGAACCATCTGAGCAACAAAATAAGGACAGATTATAACCTACAGAATATTCTTGAGGCCACACTGATATAAATCAAAAAAGAAGTAGGGAGAAGGGACAGATTTCTCTCAAAGATGAATTCCAATGAATAAAGAATGAGGGAAATAAAAGACCACTGTTAGAACACTACAGTACCTGTGGCAGACATAGGATGTTAAAAATAGAGGATGAAAGTTTGAAGAGAAACAAGGTATTTGTATATTCTCAAGTTATCTTCCCCAAGATATAAACTCCTTGCCAAAGGAAAAAGTAACTTCACAGGAGAGAAATCTGGCAGAGGCCGCCTTAATATTAAGTAGGGAAACTCCCCAGTATCAAGAGAACCAACACCAGGGACCCCTCATGATTCACTGACAAGAGCACATCACCGCTGTGCTGTTCCTGCCACAAACACATGCCCTCCATCTCATCAGGAGACACCACAGACAAACTCCAGCTGAGGGGAGCTCCACAGAGTAACTGACCAGCACTCACCTCAGCAGTTTACGTCACAAAAGGGAAGACTGAGGGCGGTCAGTGACTGGAAGATGACAGACGTGACCAACTACACGCAGATCCAGGCTGGGTCCTCCAACAGAAAAGGCCTGTAGCAGGGAAATCTGAACACAGTCTGCAGTTTCAAAGACAAAACAATTCCCGGGCTCCACTGCCTCCCCAGTTCTGACTGTCTGTCTGGGAAATCTATATTTTACACTTAAAGCTCAGCAGGGGCTCTGGTGACCGTCCAACTCAGGAATCACCGAGGAGGCCTGAGGAATCCCGATGGCCAGGCCACCCCAAGTGACAGGGACAAGTGACCCCAAATGGCAGCTTGTCAAGCTGTGTCTGATGACCGTAGGCAAGTGCGTCAGCGTTCAGGGAGGGACAGAACCCAGGGGTGTGCCTGTCCTGTCCCGCCTCCCTTGAAGGAATGACATTTCCAACGTAATTGCAATCTTCTGAGTGTCTATTACGGTTACGGTTATGACTTCATGCTTTGTTAGAACGTAAAACAAAGATGACCAAAGGTTTTTACAATCTCAGCTACTGCCCCTTGACCTGACTGAATGCAGCCTCTCTACGCGCAGGTCAAGTGCAGTTCAGCCGCATCTCAGCAAGTGACTGACACTCTAGAGATAACACAGCTCCCCTCCAGCCTTCCCGGAACTGGCTTCAGGCACGTTTCTGACAAAGGTCTTTTCCACACAGATCCGGGCTGAGGCCGAGATGCTACACCAAGGGCACACACAGTTCTGACATGATTTCGTCGCAGAGTTGAAACGATATCCAACAAAATAAGATCAGCATATTGTTATTTCCACCCATTGAAAAATACCCTTCCTAAATGTCTTAAATTAAGCAAAGATGATTCTAGGTTATGCAATAGGCTTCAAAGAAGAAACAAATACAAAAGATATATATATATATATTTTTTTTTTTTTTTTTTTTTTGCGGTACGCGGGCCTCTCACTGTTGTGGCCTCTCCTGTTGCGGAGCACAGGCTCAGGACGCGCAGGCCCAGCGGCCATGGCCCACGGGCCCAGCCGCCCCACGGCACGTGGGATCCTCCCGGACCCGGGCACGAACCCGCGTCCCCTGCATCAGCAGGCGGACTCCCAACCACTGCGCCACCAGGGAAGCCCTATATATGTATTTTTTTTAGAACAAGCAGCAAAACAGCAAAAGTATCAAATAAACATTTTCCCTACTTTCTAAGAGACAATGTACAGTACCTATGCAAGAATGATTTTAGAAATGGTGTCTAATCTCTTCTTCAGAAGAACTGGGTTGGTTTTGAATATTTAATACCTAAGATATGAATATAAAACACAAATTATATATAACGATAAGAGTTTTGCTGAGAGAGGTGAACAGTTTTTTTTTTATATATAAATTTATTTGTTTTATTTTATTTTTGGCTGCATTGGGTCTTCACTGCTGCGCGCAGGCTTTCTCTAGTTGCAGCAAGCAGGGGCTACTCTTCTTTGCGGTGTGCGGGCTTCTCACTGCGGTGGCTTCTCTTGTTGCGGAGCACGGGCTCTAGGCGCACAGGTTCAGTAGTTGTGGTTTGCGGGCTCCAGAGCGCAGGTTCAGTAGTTGTGGCACATGGGCTTAGTTGCTCCCTGGCATGTGGGATCTTCCAGGGCGAGGGCTCGAACCCGTCCCCCCTGCATTGGCAGGCAGATTCTTAACCACTGCGCCACCAGAGAAGTCCCAAGGTTAACGATTTTATTCTGATCCTTTCAGGGAGTTGTGTCCAATCCCTCTAGACTGCACTGACACCTGGTCGAGACAGCTAGAGACACGGGATGGAATTCCAATCCTACGCACAAAGTGGCCCTGGACCAGACCTGCAGCCCTGGGCTCACCCAGGTCTATGGGGCCAACGGCCGGGCTCCCAGGACCGAGCATCCAGGCAAACTAAATAAGGTGCTCGTCACACGGCCATCTGGTGGAAATCTGTCTAGCTGTGCTACTCACAAACTCAGAGCAGCAAATAATTCAGACATATTAGTAACAGCAAACAAAAAGATCTGTGAGGGTTTCCCTGGTGGCGCAGTGGTTAAGAATCGGCCTGCCAATGCAGGGGACACGGGTTCGAGCCCTTATCCAGGAAGATCCCACACGCCGTGGAGCAACTAAGCCCGTGGTACCACAACTACTGAGCCTGCGCTCTAGAGCCTGCAAGCCACAACTACTGAGCCTACGTGCCACAACTACTGAAGCCCTCATGCCTAGAGCCCATGCTCCGCAACAAGAGAAGCCACCACAATGAGAAGCCCGCTCAAGGAAGAGTAGCCCCCGCTTGCCGCAGCTAGAGAAACCCTGCACACAGCAACGAAGACCCAACGCAGCCAAAAAGAAGTAAATTTATTAAAAAAAAAAAAAAAAGATCTGTGAGCACCTAGTGGATTCAGTGTGGCACGATAAATATTTGCTGAACGAAGAGAATTTTGTTTTAAGCTGGTGGTTCAGTCACGCACCACACAGCAGTGCTGAGCAGTGTGTGCTTTAACAGTGGGCCACCACTAAGTCTCTCCTGAAAACAGATGGAGCATAAATGCAAAAATGGATAATAAATAACTTTCAAACAGCCTGTACATACTTCTGGCCACAGCCTCTAAGCTACCCTCCCCCAAATTCCTGAGCTCATCTGAGATCTCAGTATTAACAGGCAATCAATCAAGTTGTAAAAACAAAGATTCTTGGAGAATGTGCTCCCCCAAACTGCCTGACTGGTAACATCACCACATTTCTGTGAGGAAATGAAATTCTGTGCAACTAAATATTTAATTAGTGTTGTGACCACTGTCCACCTTGAGGAAAGCATTTGGTTTTAGACCCATTCACCAGTGTGGTTCCAGGATTCTGTGAGGCAGGGGGTGATATCAGATGCACCAAGCTGGGGGCGGCCACTTCTGCACCCAACTCAGCATAAGGCACTTGCCCCGCCTACAGGGTGACTTGCTGTCTTCCACCTCTGTTTATGTTACTGCATCGCGCAGTAAATAATATAAACATACAAAGTTCTCTCTGAAAAAGGGGAGCTTTTTAGACTCGAGCAGGCCCTTTGATAAAGAGCACAGAGGAGCGAGGACGGCCTGAACAGGTCCTCCTAACCCCCCTGCAGGGGTTCTCACCTCTAGTAAGAACGGCCAGATGCCCTCCAGGGCCCATTCCAGCTCTAACCCACAGAAAGACTCGATTCTAGGAGCATTTCTTAGGATTACAACTTTGGCTAAGAACTCCTGTAATACATTCTGCCCTAATTTAAAAAACGCAAAGTAATTTAAAATGAGTGGGGGAAAATAAGGCCAGCAGATTATTTTGTAACTTCAAGGTTATTTGAATATGAAATAACTTGGCCTCTTCCTTGCCAAATAAAGGAATTATATTCTTTTGTTTAAAAATTATAGAAATACGATTTTTTAAAAAAAATCCCCATTTCTAACAAAGCCCAGAAGTTTCCTCATGGTTTTTTAAATTATGAGATTTTTACATTTACATTCCAAACACATAAAATCATCTCCTTTATGATGGAGACTTTCACGTTCCAACAGGAGGTGTGCGCAAACAGCATACGACCAGCAAGGAGCGTCGGGGTCACTGAAGGCCTGGACCCTGAGATTCCCCCTCAACGCCCACACCCAGGTTACAAAGTCCCCTACACAATCAGCACAGCTCATTAAGCCGATAGCAAATCCCGTGTCCTGAACACCAGCCATTCAGAAAAACCAAGTTTCTCTTGGAGCTGGGAGGTGACTCATGCAACTTCAGTGTTCTAATGTTAACATAAAAAGAAATGTCATAAAATGCAGCCCAAACACCCGCTGCCCTCGCTCTAGAAGACACCAGCAGCAGGAAGCAAACTTCTTCCTGTGATGAGCGGCTTGCGTGTGCTGGTGCTACTCACTAAATGAATTTTTAAACTATTTCACAGCCAGCTGTGTTCACCATTCTCCCTTCTGACCTTTACAACAAATGCGCAGGAATCCATATATACACATACTCTGTACTATTAAAATGCAATTTCAAAAGTAAATGACCTCTCTCCGTAGCCCCTGACTTCCATTCCTAGTCAAACGATGTCTAGTTCCACCAGTTCCCGAGATCCCCAGCGAGTACATTTTTGCCAACAGGTCCAAAGGCAAGAAGCACACAGATGTGTAACATTTTTAAAGGTGACAAAAATTTGCACAACTTTAAAACTAAAATCAACCTGATTATGAGCCACAGATTTTAGAAATTGTATAATTTTTGTCTTGTTTATTTTACACTTGTTTTCATAAAAATGTACACGCCTCATTTTCTAAAAACTACCTTCACCTCACTGTATTTACTTCAAATCATTTTTACAGAAAAGGCTTCCATGGGTAAAGTTAAATTATATTGTCCTTAATTCACCTGATTGTTTCCTTAATGCAGACTTCTAAAACTTACACTTTCATGTGACCTGTTTTATTTTATGTCTCATAAGAGAGGAAACTCTAGATAAAAAACTCAGACAATCTGCATTTTTCCCCACATATTTCAAGATTAGAAATTCTGTCTGTTTGCCACCACAGGAGAAAAAAGACTGCTGTCACTCTTCCCCATCACATATCAGAATAAGATGCCAGTTTCAAAATATTAGTTTAGTTTTCACAAATATTTGGCTAGGACAACAAAAATCATAAAACAAACCAACAAACTCATAGAGAGATCAGATTTAGGGCCACCAGAGGCAGGCTGGGGGATGGGGAACTGGGTGAAGGCAGTCAAAGAATCTGAAAGACAGGGAAAAAAAAACCATAAACCTTTTCAATGGTTTTTATTCCTCAACTACTACACTTAGATGCAAAGAGAATGTGAAACGAGATACATTTCCTGGGAAACCTAGTTTCAAAAACATTCTCAGTTTAAAGCAGCAACTTCATTTTTTTCTAGGCAGAAAGTTATTATTTGTTAAATAATAAATAGAAAAGGATAGAGAGACGGTGTAGAGTGAAGGAGGGAGATCAGGTAGCCAAAGATTTCTGTTGAATACAACATTTAAAAGTTAATAAAATCCATTCTGATGCTACATTTTCCAAGGAAAAGGCATCAGCCGATCTCCCCGGCGGTCTTCCCGCCCCCTCCTCACAGCATATCCCAGGTGGAGAAAGCGGGGAGGCGGACGCTGGTGGATGTAACTCACCAAGATGCCAGCAGGGGCCCTTCCACCGTAAACACCTTCAGCAACCTTCTCCTCCTCATCTTCACTATCATCTTCCAAGGAAAACATCTTAAAACTGAACTAGTTCATCAGAATGTCTTTTTTTCAGAGATGAAGGCACACTTCTAAGTTATCAAAACAGAAAAGCTGTTCTGCTGGGCAAACTGTCTGCAGACACAGTAATATGGTTAAAACTGAAAGGAAATGGCTCTTCAAAAAAAAAAAAAGCAATGTATGCATGACTTTACCAGTAAGATTTGCTGAAAGCCTCAACCCTGTCCCTCTGAAGCAGATAAGCAGGGGCATTGGATGGGCTGTGCTGCGTGTTTACACTGATAGGTACCAAGTCCTGCCCAAGCACAGGAGCCTCACTGTGCTTCCATCACACGGGACACGAACTGAGTTAATGATTCCCTAAATCAATTACATCCTCATTTTTTAGATATCAAAACAACTACACATAAGAAGAAGTAATCTTCAATAAATTAATCATGTAAGGGAACACAGTTTACATATACTTTCTAAGCATCAGTGAGCTTCCCAAAGACAGCCAGGTGACATATGCTTTATAGAACTCAAATCACTGAAATGTTTTGCTTTGTCACATTGCCATGACCCAATATATTTTCACAATTCTGAATGGGAGCTAGCCTGCTCAGCACTGTAAATAATGAACAAATTATAATAACAATTTGTTACTGTATGCTAACACAGCATTAGTTATATTAACGTTGTAACAGTAACATTACATAATATAATAACAAACAATTTAACTTCAAGAGTATGACAATACAACACTAAAATTCAAACATCCTGGTATTTCCTTTCCAGCTGTTAGTAAGTCAACATACAGACACTTCAAGTGAATTTTTCTAAAAACCTAAAACACACTAACACAGAGACAAAACGTCAATTTTTAAATTAAAATACACTATTTTTTGCAAGCCGGTGTCTAGGACTGTGCTGTTAAAAATAGCCATTATCAAAAAAAATAAAAAATAAAAAAAAAAATTAAAAAAAATAGCCATTATCCACATGACTACGTTTGCAATGTGGCTAGGGCCAAATGATATGCGCTGTGAGTATAAAACACACAGAATGAAAACAGAATGTGAAATAATTTCATAATTTTATATATATATATATATATATATAAGGTTACTTGTTGAAATGAAAATACTTTGGATATACTGAGTTAAATAAGATATATTCTTAAAATTAATTTTACCTGTTTTATTTTTTAATGTTACTAGAAATTTTTAAATGACAATGTGCCTCCCATTATATTTCTACTAGAGCACGACTTTACAGTCCTGAGACAATCTTGAGAACAAGGGCGGAAAGGGACATTCAGCCAGAGTTCCATTAATGGAGAGCTGAGGGTGACAGGAGTTTTCATCATTCCACAGAAGTAGTTAAATTCATCAATATACTAACTGATCCTCAGATATTTAATAATGTTCACATTATTAAACTTTTTCTCTATGTCTAAACATCGCAGAAGACAAAGCTTCCAAATATTTGACCAAGTGGCTGTTGGTAATGTTTACTACAGCAATATACCACCAAGATACACATAATAAAAATGTTAAATGGCAAAATTTAAAACAAATTTCACCAAAATTAGAAATGGGAAAATGTATCCTGCATTCAAAGCATTATACTGCCTTCTACCCACACATTAACGTGAAGGGCCCACGGGCACTTGTAATCCAAGTCAATACACGTCATGTACACAAATTCCCCCTTTCACGAGGGAAGTGATTTTTTTGGTCTATTACACAGTGTATAAAATTTTAAACCTCTTCCTTCCTCCATGTCCCCCTGCAGTCCCAGATCCTCAGCATCAGATGGTAATAAAAACCCACACTGGGGTGCTGCCCGTGGGAAAGAACGGAGAAGTGGGAAGTCAGGGAGAAGGCGAAGTGAGGAGAGAAGGAGAAAGGGGGTTCCGGAGAAGCTACAAGGAAGATGGGGAAGAGGGAAAAGCAGAGGAAATAGAAGTTGGAAGAGACAAGAAAATATGCCAGTGGAACGACAGGAGAGGGGAAACTAAGTAGGAGGGTGGGTGGAGAGCGAAGACACAGGGAAAAGAAAAATGTGAAAAACCTGATCCATTTTAAATGTGAGGAAACTGAGGCCCAGAGAGGTCAGGCAATTATCCCAAGGCCACCCGCTCAGTGGGCACATGCTGCCAGGTTGAGGCCCCCAAGGGGTCCGACAGGAGAGAGGGAGCGAGGCCTGAGCCAGGAGGGCAGAGGCTGTCCGGCAACTTTGACCTCACCGCCTCTTACACAACGTGCAGGCTCCAGGCCAGCCACCTGGGCTTCCGGCGAGCCTGGGTGCTGTCTCACCATGTGGTTTGGATCCATGACTCTCAGATGCTCTGACGGCAAAAAGCATGGACCAGAGACCCAGACAGAGGGTGAGCTCACCCTCCCAACACCAATTCCCCACAAGGGCGCGCACCTCCTGCTGCGTCTGGGCACCGCCTGCCCCCAGGCTGGGACCTGCCGCTTCCCTAACTTGGTGGTGGCGCTTTTCAGACTTGGCCAATAAAATTTAAAAATCACAACCAACAATTCTTCATCATCCCTATGATTTTTTTCCAAAGAAAAATGCTACTGTATTGTCAAGACTTTTTATCTACAGGCTAAGATAAGAATAAATGGTTGTGCGTCAAGAAAAACTACTTTTTATTTTTGCACAGCATCTTCAATAATCTTAAAAAAATAAAGAGGCAGGTGGAAGTTGGAAGCCTTTTTTTTCCAAGACTTAAATCTTTCAAGAAAAAGATTCGTTGAAAGCTAGCTCAGGGACACAAAACTTAAATGCTGGCCAGGAGAGTCAGAATCTTGTCCCGATCCCACAACTGATGACGCTTGTAAAACATATGCCTTCTTTATTTTCTTCCACCACTAATCCCATAAATGTATGAGACTAGGTGTAAAGGGCTTCTTAAAAAAATGTAAGAATTTATAATTTCCTAACATGAAATTTTTTAATTGAAATTGGGCTAATTGGTTAAACAGAAATACCTTTACGCCACAAGTTATATACTCTGTTTTTACTGCAAAACATGAAAATATTGATACATAATCTACTCCCCCCCAGTGGTCATAATGTGGAATAGCAACATATTTCTACTGAATTACCAATGAAGAGGTGAGAAAGCTAAGAAGTTTTCATTAGTAAAAAATTATGATGAAAATATTTTTTAAAGCCTCAGTTACAAAGTTCATAATCTCCACCATAATTATTCTACAGTGAAGGAATTAACTCAGGTGCATTGCTGCATTTTCAAGGCCACTCATGGCAGAGACCCACACAGAAAAGGACCAGAGCCTACATTAATGCATATAAAATTTTTCTTTCCATATCTGGAATTACTTGTAATTAACGTTTGCCCATGAAAACAACCCAAAAGGGACAGATATGCTTTCTTCAAAACCAAGAGAAATTCTTCTTGATACCACTCCGAGGTTTTCCAACCTTCTGTAGTTTAGCCACTTATTGGAGAATGGCTATTTCATCTACTCAAGTTCCAGTATTTCATTATGTCCTCATACAACCCCCAAAACTCTAAACAGCATAGTTAGTGACAATTTCATTTGAGCTGTGAATGAGTGAATGATCAAACACAAACAGGTCGTTCTAGGAACAGAGGAGAAAAAAACAGGAAGAGTCTCCCGAGGTCAGAAGGTCCGGCTTAAAGTGACTCTCCCAACAATAATCTTCTTGAAAGCTGACATTTTACCTTTAAAATTCAACACGTTTTGCATTCTACTTTGAAACATCCATTTTTTTAAATATGAAGGGGAAAAAAAGGCTAACTGGTCAAAGTTTTCTTCTACCAAGTTCCAGGGTTAATGTACCATGTTTACTGTACAAATGGCCTAAAATATCCTCAGTCCCATCGCAATTTAAGGAGTCTGGGACTAAACATCTCTGAGCTCTATTTCTCTGACTAATGTTTTAGGTCAAACTTTCACCCCATATTTTAAGACCAAAGAGACAATAGTGGGTTGTCCGCAGCAGTCAAGTGTGGGATCCTTAAGAGCAAAGCTTAAACGGCCCAATTAAGGATCAGAAGAACCACGTCTTGACTTGTGTCCCACATTCTGGACAACACTTCCAATAAAATAAAGCCAAGTGGGAAACCCTCTGCCCTGCTCAGAACCCCCAGGGCAGCAGCCTCACTGGGGGTGTGTGTGTCTGTGTCATGTTCATCACAACTGTTTCCGTTTAAATGTTTGTCTATTTCTTCTCTCACTTCACCCTCTGAATAGCAGTTTGCAATGGTCCTGTACCCAGGGTAACACTCAGGGGCAACACTCTAAGAAAATAAGCAATTTTCTGTATGAGGGCTGTGTCACCCCATTTTGCTCACACTCTAGAAATCCTGTTGAAACATAAGTCGTTTTATTATCAAATTCAAAAAACAGTATATAATTTTAAAAGTGTGGTCCTTTAATCTTTAACAACAAATTCTCTGCTATAAACTCACACCTAGAAGCAGCACACAGTGCATCGCAACAGGAGTGACACCAAGTACAGGTAACGTCAGGAGACACAGGGCTGGGGTTCCCCACTCTGGGTCCACGGGAATGGCTCAGAGCTCACCAAAGGAAATTACAACAAACAAATGAAGTAATCAAGGACAGATGAGATTATTAACACAATCCTGAGAAGAACAGGAGAAAAATGTCACAAATTGTGAGATCAGCATCCTATAGGGACCCGTGTCAGTCACACTCACATTCCTCGCCTCTTAAGAGGCATTTCCACTTCTGTAGCTGGTTCCACACAACATTTTTCACTAAAGATTTTCTGGACCACTTGAAAAACTGGTGATGGTGGTTTTAATTATTTTGCTGCTGTGATTTCATCTCCAAAAAATTGCTTACAATTTTCTCTATTTTAAAAATATTGGTAATTAGCTGGTACTCTCCTTCCTGCCGTCTTCAATCTGGATAAACAAATTGCTACGGTAATGCCGAGTAATTACTCAGAAGCCAGGAACTCAGCAATAATCTCTTGGATATGCAGTTTCTTGGGGAGAATAAAAATTCTATCATATATAAAATTCAAACAAATAATAATAAGTATACTAGGATTTCAACAGACAAGTATACAAAGGACAAACTATCAGGAACATCAAGAACCTGTTCACATCTTACATGGAGAAGCCAGGATGTACACCAAGGCCTGCTTGACTCCAGAGCCTCTGCTTTTAACCGTGTTGTTGGTGTTTAATTCACAACTTGCTTGCTATCATGTTAGCAGGCTTAAACAAAATACCACCCAAGCAGTTGGGACTGTCATTTTAATAAAGAATCATCATGAGTGCGGCTAAGAGCCACCCCACAGGACAGATGGTCTGTAGCCTTAAATGGGCATCCAATGGAGCCTGGAAACCGTGCTTGGTTTCTGTGGTCAGCCTGCTCTCCCAGTTTCTCTTTCTTTTTCCAACTTCCATGTTTCTCAACCTGACTGCATTCCCATCACCCTTCCCTCCCCATCTCAAATTCTTGTACGCAGGTCACTGTGTTCTTTGGGTAATGAACAGCAAACGTGGCTAAACCACGCTGCTACGAGAATAACTTAAGGAATTTACTTTTACAATTGGAAGATTCTAGTACTACATTTAAGTCTGTTACCAGATTTTACTTAACTAGTGAAATTTAAATTAAAACAAAAAATCAGAATTGTTAGATTACTGCCTTTCAGAGGCTGAATCTGCCTACTCCAATATAAAGTTCCCCTGGACTTCCCTGGCAGTCCAGCAGTTAAGACTCTGTGCTTCCACTGCAGGGGGTGCAGGTTCGATCCCTGGTTGGGGAACTAAGATCCCGCATGCGCCAAAGTGCAACAACAACAAAAAAAGTTCCTCTAAGATGTATTTAAAAAAGTAAAACTTGTAGTACTGGTACCCAGATGTATACAGTTATATTACACACATACAGAAGAGTGCAATTCCAAGATGGCAGGAGTAGCTGCACCCTTCGTTGAAGGTAAAGCCTTAAGTCACCTTTGCTACAGAGAGGTTAAATGCTAGTAATATGTCTAACATTTAACCCTGCAATGTCTGGGCGCACACAGGATCCAAGAAAGCACAGAGGCATCTGAAAGCAGCAACATTGGAAGAAAGGTTCCCCCTCTTCTAAGTATGCTGCACCGCTGAAACAAAAAATGAGTGTGACATTTTATTACAATTTATTTTTCTTCCAGACTCAACATACTTCATAAGGCTCTCTGGGAAACAGGGTATATACTTTGTGTAAAAATCACTAGCCTTCGCAGCAAATTAATTTTACTCAAGTTTTTAATGCATACTTTAATCATAAAACTTCTGGACGTGAAAAGAAATAAGCAAACAAAGGTAATATAAGCTAAATGTTCATGAGAAACTGTACAGTAAACCAGTATTTACATTGAAATCATACAAGGAAACACAATATTGGCAACCCAGCATTGTTTATCTAGTGTCTAACTCTGAGTCACACTCCAGAGTTAGTCCTTTGCACATATTCTCTCTGATCTATACAACTTCTGTGAAAGACAGATTTGCTTTATCCCTATATCTTGCAAATGAAAAAACAGAGGCTCAGGGGAATTATGTACTATATCCAAGGTTACCAACTAATAGTAACCAAGTTGGTTAAAACTTAGTTTTTTTTTAAAATCTATTAATTCTGGCTGTGTTGGGTCTTTGTTGCTGTGCGCGGGCTTTCTCTAGTTGTGGCGAGCAGGGGCTACTCTGTTGTGGTGTGCGGGCTTCTCATTGTAGTGGCTTCTCTTGTCGTGGAGCATGGGCTCTAGGCACACGGGGGTCAGTAGTTGTGGCACGTGGGCTCAGTAGTTGAGGCTCACGGGTCCTAGAGTACAGGCTCAGTAGTTGTGGTGCACGGGCTTAGTTGCTCCGCAGCACATGGGATCATCCAGGACCAGGGCTTGAACCTGTGTCCCCTGCATTGGCAGGGGGATTCCCAACCACTGCGCCACCAGGGAAGCCCCACCAGCTAATTTTTTAAAGTGCCAAATCCAGGTTCAAACCCTAATCCACTTAGTTTCAAACCTCAAGATGTCTCCATAGTAACTTCTAGGACACAATACTTAATTTGGAACTCAAATTTGATGTGCTAGATATTTTAAAAATCTCAAATACAGGGACTTACCTGGTAGCGCAGTGGTTAAGAATCCGCCTGCCAATGCAGGGGACACGGGTTCGATCCCTGGTCCAGGAAGATCCCACATGCTGCGGAGCAACTAAGCCCACGAGCCACAACAACTGAGCCTGCGTGCCTCAACTACTGAAGCCCGTGCTCCTAGAGTCCGTGCTCCACAGCAAGAGAAGTCACCGCCATGAGAAGCCCGCACACCACAGCGAAGAGTAGCCCACGCTCACCGCAACTAGAGAAAGCCTGCGCACAGTAACGAAGACCCAACGCGGCCAAAAATAAATAAATATTTAAAAATCTCAAATACAATAAATCTAAAAGAATAAAATATCTAGAATAAATCTAAAAGAAATAAAGAAATGAAATTAGCCAAAGAGCTGAACATTTACATATTTATAATTACAAAACATTGCTAAATTTAAAAGGACTAAAATAAATAGAGAGATATCTTGTGTTCATGGATACAAAGACTTAATATTGTTGAGATGTCAATAGTACCCAAAGCAATCTACAGATTCAATGCAATCCCTATCAAAATCCCAACAGTTTTTTTTTTTTTTGCAGATACAGAAAGTCAGTCCTCAAATTGATATGGAATTGCAAGGGGCCAAAACAACCTTGAAAAAGAACAAAGTTCCTGATTCCAAAACTTATTATAAAGCTACGGTAATCAAAACAATGTGGTACTGCCTTAAAGATAGACATATACACCAATGGAACAGATTCCAGAGTCTAGAAATAAACCCAAATATATATGGCCAATTGTTTTCTGACAAGGGTGCCAAGTCCATTCAATGGGGAAAGAACAGTCTCTTCCACATATGGTTCAGAGACAACTCTGACTCCAGAGCCTTTCCAATTAACCATACTGTTGGTGTTTAATTCACACATACAAAAGACACAATGTATAAGACACTGTATATAGAATAATTAACTCAAAATGGATCAAAGACCTAAATAAGAGGTAAACCCATGAAACTTAATGATTCTTAGATATAACACCAAAAACATGAGTAATGAAAGATAAACTGGATTGCATCAAAATTTTAAACTTTTTTTCCTTTTTTTTTGGCCACACCATGCGGCTTGCAGGATCTCAGTTCCCTGACCAGGGACTGAGCCCTGGCCACGGCAGTAAAAGCCCAGAATCCTAACCACTAAGCCACCAGGGAACTCCCTAAAACTTATTTCCTTCATCAAAGGACCTTATCAAGACAGTGAAAAAACAACCTATGGAATGGGAGAGAGGATCTGCAAATCATATATCTAATAAGAGTTTCATGTCCAGAATACGTAAAGAACTTTTACAACTCAACAACAAAAGGCAACCCAATTAAAATACGGGCAAAAGGCTTAAGTATCTCTCTGAAGAAAATGGCCAATAAGTACATGAAAAGATTGCTCTACATCATTAATCATCAAAGAAATGCAGATCAAAACCACAATGAAATACCACTTCATACTCACTGATGGCTATTTTTTTTAAAAACCAAATTGAAAAGTGTTGAGGATGTAGAAAAACCTTTCCAGTGTGTGGAGGGTGCAGCACCCCTTACCTCCTCACTCAATGTCAGTGGCAGTTTCCCCAGCTGTGACAATCAAAAATGCCTCCACTGTTTCTGAGTGTCCCCTGGGAGCAAAATTCTTCCAGCTGTGAACCACGGGTTTATCTAGATAGCGTGTGGCCCTGTATTTATACACTGGTTCTGGTTAGAGGTGGGCCAGGCAGGCACACACACAGCTTGGGCTCCGAATTTAGAGAGATTGAGTTTTAAATTATCGTTCCGCCACTTACCAGGTACCCTGACACGTAACCGTCCTAAGCTTCAGCCTGACCTGAGCCTCATACGACCCCTCCATAGAGCCAACCCCTCCCCAGGGTCACAGCGGTGGCCAGAGAGGACTGCTTCCACAGTTCAAGGAGGTGGGGTAAGCAGGGCCCTACGGGGCCTTCCCGGGACAGGCCCCTCCCCACGTCCTCGGCTGCAGCTCCTCTCTGAAGTACCTAGAGAATGGTATCTGATGCACATTTCCTGAGTTGTTTTTACAGACGCTAGAACTCCCACCAAATGGAAGAAATTAACTACTTGAAGACCATGAGGCCTACCGGCACCTAAGGATTGATAATGTGACACCACCCTGTTACCTTACCATCAACCAAGCTACCTCAACGTCAGCCAGTCAGAGAATTGTGTGCACGAGCTGGGACGCCCCTCCCTCATTTTGCCTTTAAAGATGCTTTGCTGAAAGCCATGGGGAGTTCGGGTGTTTGGAGCACAAGCTGCCCTGGACTCCCTGCTTGGCGCCCTGAAATAAACGCTGCACTTGCCTTCACCACGACCCAGTGTCAGCAGATTGGCTTTACTGCTGGCTTTATTGCGTGTGGGCGAGTGTACCCAAGTTTGGTTCAGTAGCAGTAGCACCTGGAAACTACTAGGTACTTCGCAGATATTAGATCGCTTCCTTCTTTCATTAGAAAACAATGTACAGACGGCCCCAGCTTACAATGGTTTGGTCTGTGAATTTTTACTTTATAATGGTGTGAAAGCAACACGCATTCAGTAGAAACCCTCCTTCACATTTTGAATTTTGATCCTTTCCTGGCTAGTGACAGGCCTGCCCTACGAACCCCTCTCGCGATGCTGAGCAGAGGCAGCCCCAGCTCCCGTCAGCCACACGATCCCGAGGGCAAATAACCGAGGCACTTACAGCCATTCTGCACCCAGACAACCACTCTGTTTTCCACTTTCAGTGCAGTATTCAATCAGTCACATGAGAGAGTCAACACTTCATTATAAAATAGGCTTTGTTAGATGATCCTGCCCAACTGTAGGCTACTGAAGTGTTCTGAGCACGTTTAAGGTAGGCTAGGCCAAGCTATGATGTTTGGTAGGTGAGGTGTATTAAATGCATTTCCGATTTAGCATCTTTCCAAATTAGGATGGGTTCATCAGGATGTAACCCCATCGTAAGCCGAGGAAGATCTGTATTGAGACCTATGCCCCGTAGGTGCCTAACGGGTGACTGTTAGGCTAGGATCCCTGCCATCAAGGAGCCCACTATTTAGCGAGGGACACAGGAGAGTAAACAAATGACTTATGACCTAATTCCCACTTCGATCAATAGCTCTTCTTATCTCTTTGTTTTAGCTTCCCAAACCATTTCCCCGTTGCCTAAGGCCCATGCAAATGAGGTCTACCCTTCAGCCTATTTGTGCAAATAGCATGAGTCTAATTCATATTCCAGTCCCAAAGAGCCACCCTTCTGACATGGGTGAGAAGAGCCCTAGAGGTATAGGGAAGGGTCTTCAGGTAAAAACTACTAGATCCAGCTACTCCCCCACCCTGTGTCCAAAGCAGACTGCCCTCCCCAAGAGACAAGGAAGGCATCTTCCCCAGGCTACCTAACTCTACTTAACGTGAATGCTGTCCTTTAATCACTGCGGAGGCTACACAATAAACCAATCCCATTTTTGTACCACCGTCCAGCATATTATTAGTACTCTTCTTTTTTTCTGAAAGAACTACCTTTAAATTAAATTTAGGTGCTACACAGGATAAAAACCAGTATCATTACTATGCAGTCACAACTCTTAAACAGTACAAAAGTATGATTCATTTCTCTGACGTGCCTGATCCACCAGACGTTGCTCTGAATGACTTCTGGCTATTTCCAAAAACCTAACCTACCTCGAAGGGTAAAGATCTTCCACTGTTGAGCATAAAAGGATATATTTCAAGACTGAAGCAATTTAAAAAGGAAGGAGTGTTCAAAATGTTTTTCACCATAACGGCGTCACTGAAATGCATATCTTGCCACTGAAGTGGGCAAAGTACAATTTGATTGCATACGTTTTTAGTCATATTCCTTCAGAGAGACTTTTTTTTATAGGAGTACAAACAGATTCCTTATTACCCATTTGTAATGGAGTGCAAAACTGAAGAACCTGAGGTAATTAGATCTTAGGGGTAAACTTCAGACTTATTAATAACATAAGCATCTGTAATTTAAACAGCAGTATTTTTCATCGTGAATAATGTCCATCAATTATCACCATCCACCACTCCCGCCTCAGCAGGCAGCGTGAGGTTGCAGGAAAGAAATGACTATTTGCTCACATCCCAGGACAGTATGTACATATGCATGTATCTATTCAGCAAGTATCACGCACACACACACCCCAGAACAACAGAACCACACCCCATTCCCCCCTCCCCACCATTTGGTTTTATAGAGACCTTGCCACCAGCACCATGTTCTCTACATTTGCCAGGAACCCCAAGGCGGATTGTAAACCTCTGCGTAAGAGGTGCCAGATTCAATGCTTCATGAATACACAACTTCGATTTTGGAGGCTTGTATTTCTCTAAACTTAACTCAAATTCAAGGGAGTATTAGTGAGGTCAAAGCTCAGCCCTCGCCTTCTAGACACCATCCGAGTGTGAAGCCCTTGTGCCAGAACAGCTCTCACTTGGTGTCAGTGAGCTGCAATGGAATCAGGGGTCATGGTGCCACAATTCTAGTTAAAAGGTGACTTCTGCCGTATAAACAATTAGACCAACCTCTCTCACTGCATCAATCACCTTTTAACGACTCCAGTAGCGGAGAGGAGGGTCTTCCCCCATTACTAGCAGCACACTAATTAAACAAACAAGAAAAAAACAAGCACCAATCCATCAGCTTACTTAACTGATGTCATAAAAGTGACCAGGAGAATTCCTCAGCTCCTGTAACACAGATTTCCAAACTGTGCAAGGGAGCATTGCACAGCCAAACTCTAGGCTCCCTTGCATTTAACTGTCAGGAATGCAGCCCCCAGTTTCTCAGAGGGAAGTCCTCTAGATCAGGAAGCACAAATTCACCGCTTTCTACTCTTCTTTCTGGGACTACCTGTCTCAGAGAGCACGTGGCGACCACGAGGCCGGGACGCAGGGATGTGAACTCCCTCCCTTGTGGCCACCCAGCTCCGGACATCCCAGACCGCGGCTGCAGAGGGGCCTGGGGACCAGGACGAGGCTGTGGACCTGGGCGAGTCTTCCAGCAATGACAATGAAAACACACACAGCTCCAACTTCATGCTGGACCGTGCACAGTGCCTCCCGGGACCCCGGTAGTTTTCAGACGTGTTAGGAGGGGGACATCCCTCTCGGGGCTCTGGGTGGACACTTGGGTGGATAAACGATGTGGGAGCAGCTGCGCCGCTGCTGCCAGCACCACCCAACACGCACATCACTGAGTGGTGCCCTAGTGTCACACAGCTCCACAAACAGACACCAGGTGAGGCTGCGCCTGCGGGGGCTCACGATCTGACCTGCACACGAGCTCCTGCAAGATGAGAGAGAAGGATTTCCAAGAGCAACAGCGAGTCAGTGAGGCAACATTTGAAATGTTGGAAAATAAAGCCCATTTCACACATCGATCTGTTTAAAAGCAGCATCTACTTTGATGTGCTGTTCGCTGTTCGATTCTGAGCTGGGATCAAGCCATGAACTTGGCTGACAAGGTACCTCCCCTCCCAGCACTTACATTCTAATGCTAAGGAGAGAGAAAGGCAACAAATGAAAAACACAATTCTAGACTGGGATAACTCTCATGAAGGAAGTCAAAGAGTGTATGGGAGGAAGGGCAGGAGTGGTGACTTCAGGTAACAGCCACATCTGAAAAGGAAATAGAGCACAGCTAACATGGGAGCCAGAGCACCAGGGCCCGGCCGATACTGCTCACCTAACTACGCCAGGACAGACTCCGGATTCACTTTCTCACAAGACACTGGTGCTGTTCTTTCTTTAGGCATTTTGCCAACCTGCAAATTACTTTAGAAACAAAGCCAGAGTAGAAAATGAGGTGACTCAGATACTACGTTATAAAACATTCAGGAAACCAGTGGAAATTTTAGCAGTCACACAGTCTGAACAAAAATCTCCAGGTGTAATCTAAAAACTGCTTCCTCAGAGTTGCTTTCTGACCTTGGTGAAGACGGATGGGACTAAAAGCATCTTTTAAAATGTTGTAATAACTAGACATTCTGTTGACACAAAGGATGTTACACACTTTATCTTCATTCCCTCTTGAAACTCACTGTTAGGAGCTGAACTGTGCCCCCAGAGTAAGCTGACGTTCTCACCCTCAATGCCTCAGCAGGCGACCTTATTCGGAAATAGGATCTTTACAGAGGTAACTGAGTTAAAATGAGGTCATTAGGGCGGGCCCTAAACCAATGACTGGCTCCCTTATAAAAAGGGGATATCTGGACAAAGACAAACAGACACACACACGGGGAGAATGCCGCGAGAACATGAGACAGTGCTCCAGGTGCTGCCACCTACAAGGAATGCCCAATGTCGCCAGCTAACCGAGAGCGGCCCTCAAGGAACCGGCCCCACTGACACCTCGAACTGCCTCCAGAACTTTGAGACAACACATTTCTGTTATTTAATCCATCCGTTTGTGGCACTTTGTGACGGTGGCCCTAGCAAACGAATCCACTCACCAACACAACAGGAAAGAAATGTAACAGGAGTAACTGTTAAGTACGAGGAAAAAGTTTAGAGGAAATGGAAGACGTCATGGAAGAGGTCAAGTTTTTGAAAGATGAAAGACGGAGAAAAAAAGGAGGACTAGACAGGAAGTGCTCAAAAGCCCTCCTCGGTGGAGAGATGTCAAAAACCATGACAACTATAAGAAAATTTCTGAGTCAAAGCCACAATTTTCCAAATTGAACGTTCCCACAGGGCCCAGCACAGTGGAGAAGCAGCAGCCGCCCTGCCGGGCTCCACAGAAGGCCGTCACGATGGGAGGAGCCGTGGACAGTGTCCAGGGCCCCGCGGTATCCTGGAGGGAAAGGTTCAGAGACACCGCGCGGGGCTCGGGCAGAGGATGCGTGGCTGCAGGGAGCTCTGCGGAGGGTGAAGCCACACAGGCCGAGGGGCGCCCACTACCCTGGGTGTCCTCCCGGCCTCTGACCCACCGAGACCAGGGGACAGACACGCTCACAAGCCACCAGGGCGGGGCTGCGGGTCTCCATCACACCCAGCCCAGCGCGGCCACCACCAGGGCTGGGGATCATGAGGAGAAAGAGCAGGCGAGAGCACCTGGAGAGGGGAGAGGACGAGAAGAGGGGCGGGGAGGGGGAGACACGGGCATTTAAAAGTTTGGGACTTCTCAACAGTAACAATTCAAAATTCTAAAGGAAAAGTATTTACGCTCTAGCATTCTACAGCCAGCCTCCCGATGAAGGACGAGGCTAGAACACATTTCCAGACGCGTAAACCTTATGAACTTGCCCTCCGGTGAAGCTTTCCTCCACGCCCAGCGGGACCAGGAGGCCGAGGGAGAAGAAGTGGGAAACGGACCCGACACAGGGACCCAAGGCAGGTGAGGGTCACGGAGACCAGGCGAGGGGTCTGGAGCTCTGTCGGAAATCGGAAATTGGGGGCCTGACACACAAGCCAACACAACAACTAACAAGCATGGAATCAAGTCCCACAAGAAACAGGTAAAAGAGTTGAAGGAGCTGCTTCTAAGAAGCAGTCAACAGCCCTGAGGAAGAGACTCTCGTGCGTTTCACCGCATACCTCAAAGTCCCATTTGAATTTTTAAACTATACATTAAAAAAAAAAACTTAAAAATGTTTTAAGATGAAAAGAATTATTATGTGATGCAGCCTTATAAAATGAATCTTATTCACAGGAATGAAAACTACTAAAGAAAAGAAAAATAAACACCAAGCAAATACGAGCACTGTGGGGCTTTGTTTTGTTCTGCTTTTAATTAGGAAAAGCTCTTTTCCAACCCTCAGCATCAGCCCCTGTGGTCCATTTGAGACTTAGGCATCTCTCATTAACAAGACAAAACAAATGAACCAGGAAATTTAAATATAGCAAAGTTCGGACTTCCCTGGTGGCACAGTAGTAAACAACCTGCCTGCCAAGGCAGGGGACACGGGTTCAAGCCCTGGTCCGGGAAGATCCCACGTGTTGCGGAGCAACTAAGCCCATGCACCACAATTACTGAGCCTGCACTCTAGAGCCTGCGAGCCACAACTACCGAGCCCATGTGCCACAATTACTGAAGCCCGCGTGCCTAGAGCCTGTGCTCCACAAGAGAAGCCACCGCAACGAGAAGCCTGCGCACCGCAACCAAGAGGAGCCCCAGTTTGCCACAACTAGAGAAAGCCCGCATGCAGCAATGAAGGCCCAGCGCAGCCAAAAATAAATAAATAAATAATAAATTCATTAAATAAATAAATACAGCAAAGTTCCTATCAAGTTATCTAGTTGATTCACTTGGAGCAGGGAAATGTCCTAACACAAAAGCACTTTTCCATTCTATGGCAAGGATATCAGCAAAAGATTTAGCCAACATTTAAAAGGATGACATTCAGCAGATGGAAAAAAAAGATCAGCTATCCTAACAATACAGGTATATTAGTATTTTTCAACTAGCAGAGAATAAAATTTTATGTAGCTTTATAATCTAAGGAAATTTTTCTGAAAATGATTAGAGCTTGCAGAAAAATGCCAACTACTTAGAGACGTTATAAACTAGTCAGCAAGAGAATTTTTTTCTTTTAGTTAAGTTTTAGTTAAGTATTCACCTGCACTATATATACCAGATATATAAGACAGCTCTGTTTTCTAGATACTACAAAAATAAGGCTCTACCTGCAGGCCTGGACAACAAAACTTATACAGCCAGAGATAAAACGACAGCCAAAATCACAAGGCTTAAATCTGTAAACATGCATAGTGCCTAAGACACATACAAAACTGCTCAATTACGAAGATATATTTCCTATTTTGACACTATAAAGATAAACGTTCTGGGTCAAGGAAGAAATTTCAAGCACAGAAAGCAGTATTTTTGAGACATAAACATCTTTCAACTGAACATCATATTCTCATGCTAAAAATGTAAGCACTGAAGCTCTCTCCCAGATGCTTCCTTTGCTCCCTTTCAATCCCCGTGTACAGTACTCCTTTCTCAATCCCTCCCTGCACAGCTTGGAGCAGCAAAATGTCCTAACACAAAAGCCCTTTTCCATTCTATGGCAAGAGTAACAGCATACCCCTACAAGAATACAAGCTACTTCAGGGCAAGGCGGCTGTTCTACTCGCCTTTCTGCCCTTTGCCCTGAGCCTCTAGACACTGGTGTCCCTTGTCCAGTTAGAGCTCCCAGCCTGCCACCCTACCTCTATTCCTTGGGGTGGCTTGAGGCTCTGGTTTAACACACAACCTCCTCAAACCCTCAGAATCAGCCCAGCAGAAGGTACTGTGGTCTCCACGTTACAGATGAGACAACTGAGTAAACTGAACACCAAAAGTGTGTTCCAGGACTTGGAAAATCCTGAAGGTCTATGAATGTATTTGTTTAATGGGAAGTTCCCCTGCACTGAAGAACTGATAAATCCCAAGTCATTAATTTATTCACGGTAAATAAAACACCATTAAAGCTCCGTAGAGGACTTCCTTGGTGGCACAGTGGTTAAGAATCTGCCTGTCAATGTAGGGGCCAAAGGTTCGATCCCTGGTCCGGGAAGATCCCACATGCTGCAGAGCAACTAAGCCCGTGCACCACAACTACGGAGCCTGCGCTCTAGAGCCCATGTGCCACAACTACTAAGCCTGCGTGCCACAACTACCGAAGCCTGTGCACCTAGAGCCCGTGCTCCGCAAGGAGAAGCCACTGCAATGAGAGAAGCCCGCAACGAAGAGTAGCCCCCACCTGCTGCAACTAGAGAAAGCCCACGTGCAGCAACGACAACCCACCGCAGCCAACAAAACCTCCATTAGAATCTTTCTGCAGATGTAGTTGGCAAGTGAGTCAAATGATACAGTGACGAGAGCACCAGTTCACAAAAAACTCAAACTCAGGTACTCAACAACATTAGGGGTTTCAGCCAGCTGCCCCCATGGGTGGAGGGGGAACAAGGCTCCTATATGGAGGAGGAAGCTGGAAGCTCCGTCCAACTCCGGAATGTTGGACCTCCGTGCTGCTATGCATGGTCCAGTCCCAGGTAACCAGGGGTCACAGAGGACGCTCCTCAAATCAGCAGTCAAAGGTACCTGGGAAGATCCTTGAAGAAGGGGTGGGTTTGGATTCTGACAAACTATGTCGCTGAGCCCAGCTCTCCTTCTCAACACTAAATAGAACCACCTTCCTCTCAGGCTCAGCTGAGAGCAATGTTAAGCCAGCGTTTAGGGACCCCGTTTTAAACACTCTGTCCTGACTCATCATAGCGACGTGATCACGCTGTGGAAGCGGGCAGAGGGAAATCAGCTTCACATCATCCAACGCGTTCCAGAGCCGCCCGGGGTGGGGGCGGGGAGCATCACCTCCACTGTTCCCTCCGCTGGCTTTTCTCACCCTGGCACAGTTGGTTTTGCACATATAAATGATTCAGAGAAACCCAAGCCTCCTATACAGCAGGTGCTATCTTTCTAGCAATTTATAGATGCTGACACTAAGAATAAGTTCTCCAGTTCTACCTAATCAAGTCAAAACAAAACCCTAAAATTGATGTCAAGCAGATGCAGGAGAATCCTTACGGTCCTTGGGCAGCTTGGTGGTGATGGAGCCAGGGCAATGCCACCGCAAAGCTGCGAGCCTTCAGCAAAGCTCTTTCAGCCCCACCAGCATCACCTAGAAAATGGGACTACTATCTCCATCTTGCAGGGTCATTGTGGCTCTTGAGATAATTTGTGTAAACCACAAGCCCTCACCCAAAGAAAGTGTTCAACCATGTAACTGCAACAGTAATGACAACCTTTCACAAACATTAAACACCTCCCAGAAATTCAGTGTCCCTAAAAAGTAGGCATCAGCACCACTTTACAAAGAGTCTCAGTAGCTATCTTTTAAAGACCCCCAAATTCCAAATTCTTACTTTTCAAATGACATTACTTAGGCAAGGTTTTTTAATTGGCTGAGCCAGTTAGAAAACCCTGCAACAAAAGATCAGTCCTTTCTCAAAAGGTATTTCTTTAATACACATTTTAAATGATAAAACAGAGAGCTTTCTCTCTTAAGTGATACTTCCCTGAATAAGGCCTGTCTCTGTGTAGTTCATATGTAGAGATGACTGTTAACATTATTCGAAATTCATCCAAAAAACTGTTGAAATTTTAAAGAAATATAATATGTGGGCAGATGCTTTGGAATGTTTTACAAAGTAAAAAATAATTACACGTAGAATCCTAAAGAAGCAAAAAGTATATTCACACAGAATCTTAAAGGAAACAAAAAGTATATTCCCTACGGGTCTGCTGTAAGCCCAAGCATTCCTTGACTTAGGCTGGTTCAGAAAAAAGACGCATCACTTTACAAGGATCACAGATCTACGACTCAACCTTTGGGGGAAGTACCATATCACATCAGGGAGCAGCAACTCAGATTTCTTAATTCACATGAACTGTCTGATGGGTCTGCTGTCTCACAGTTGATAACAATACAAAATCACACAATAAAATTAACAGATGATTTTATATGGAATAGCTCCTACCTTTGAAGGGCCTCTCTTTTAGAATGAATGAAACAGCACGTCTCTAGTACAGCAGGACACACCTATCTTGCCGGGAGCCAGAAATGTCACATCATCATGAACTGAACAGATGAGAACCATCCTGGCCATTGTACAACTCCCGTTTGTTTATTCAGAGGTAGAAAAAAGGCTTTTAGGTAGATTTCAATTCCAGATTAACCAATGAACGTTTTTGTTTATAATTAAGATACTTTCTCTATAAAAAAGAAAACATCTTACTATAGATTTAAAAACAGATGGGTTAAACCCTCCCTTCCATTATATTTCAGAAATAGGTAAATGCAGAAATTCAGTCAGTCACTAAAGGTGTGACTTGGTACCAAACACCTATCTTCCTTCTTGCAGGAAAGTCACTAGTTCCAGCCTTAGAGTTTCTGAAGGATGCTTTCCCCATCCTCAGCTTCTCCTCTTTATCCATAACTACTTAATTATAACCACCAAAACCAAGTAATTTTTAAACCTAGATAATGGTACCTCTTCTCTTTGAAATATTAGGGACTTTAATCATGTTTCTTAAACTTTTCAAATCCATGTTCCTTTACACTCCCTATAATGTTACGTAAAACATACAACAAATTAACAAATGACCAAAAAGTTAAAAATCAAAACAATAGGAGAAAGCACAACAGAACTTCAAAGCCCCCAATGCCCTGCAAGTACCAGGTCTGCACAGCCGCTCAGGCTCCCTCCCTCCGATTCCTCCTGCTCATCGACCTGTGAGGGCCCGACCCTTCCCCTCTTTCCCCTTCACAGAGACTTTTAAATTTACAGATCCAGTCCCCACAACCGTCCCCCAACAGTGCCCATGTTTAAATGTTCCTCCGCCTCCTCAAGCTGTCCTTTCTCTACTAGAATCTGACAAACCTTTAAGGCTGGCTTCTTAATCCCAACACTACCTCTCTCTCCTACTCCGGCCCTCGGTTCAACATTTACAGAGCGAAGGAGGCAAATTGGTCGCAGGCAGTGTCTGAAAATTAAGGAGACAGTCGTTATTTCCTCTAATCCTGGTTAAGGCTAGAGGAAAGCCACAGGTGACTTGAGAGCAAACACAATGCAGCACAGAACAAGCAAAACAGCAACTATATCATCAACACTGTGAAGGGTTTGCCTCCTGCAGCTGATCAAGGGAAGTGAGTCTTGAGGACTGAATACACAGGTGGAGACGGCTGGGAAAAAACTGAACTGAGAGCACAGGGAAACTCAGATTTGCTAAAATAGGCGAGAACAGACCATTGCAGATTCATGAACAGGAAAGATGAAAAAGACGCTTGAAGTTGAAAACAACTCAGAATTTGTAAACCACTTTGAATTTTACTTATACTCTGCCTGGTTAAAAATAAGTTGAGACAGTTCAGACAAACTTACCTATAACTAAACAATAAAGTGAAGGGGATTGGTACAAAAAATAAGGATATGAAGTGAGATAAAGGCAACAAACGCAGTTACTCTTCATAAAGTTAACTACAGAAGTAAAGACTTTCGAAACTGTCCAAATATGCCAAAAAGTCAGTTGAAGGCGATCCACCAGCTACCCAGACTCTACAAGGAGGGCTTTTCTGGAAGCCAATGTTTCTCCTCCAAAGAAGCAGGAAAGCCTTACTTGGATAGTTCATGTTTAAAATATATGACACTGCAGATAGACACGAACACCGCATAAGGAAGTTCTAAATTCTGATTACAAAAACAGACAGCACATTCCAAATGGCTTTTTAAAAGATCACCTTCTAGTAGTCTCTCAAATTATACATTTGACCTAAATAACCTAAAAATAATTTTAAAAGGTCCCACTCCTAACAACACATAAACCCCTTGCCTTTTGGCCACACCCTCCTTGTACAGACGTGCGATGAAGGCAGGAAAAGGATCTGATGCTGCAACCGCAGCGCCACGCTTTACAAGGGGGAATGAACTCTGGCTCCTTCCTTCCTCACTTCCTTGTAGCAATTTTAACACCAGTCTAACTGACAAACAGCGGCACTGAAACTTAGCATTCAAAGCCTTCAGAGGAAAAAGATTCTAAACTATCATCAGTGAATCAAATAAGAAAAAATGTGTGCTGTATCATCATTCTAATCCCAAAGTCACACTAGGGGCTTCATTTTGCATCGCAGCACCGTTTATCTCCTAGTGGATTCTTTTTTCCTTCTCCTTCCCTCTTGATGGAATGGAAACTTAGGGCAGAATCCTCCAGTCCCAGGGTTCCACAGCAGGGCCAGACCACCTGGGCCCAGCTTCCTGTTGTCAGTCAGGGCGGCTGAGAGGAGCACCGCAGAGGCTGGAGCGGCCACACCACACAGGCTGCCACGGACTCACAGAGATACCGAGTGACTTCATCTGGACCCTGGGGGTGAGCAACTTCTCCATTATTACCCTAGACTACAGGACCCCCACACGTGTAAAGTGTTTAGTGGTAGTAACAGTGTGTTACTAAAATAAAGAATCAAGCCCAAGGCAGGGAAGGTGGATTCCAAAAATCAGAGCTAATAGCCAACAAAGTCGCCAAGACGACTTCTTATTCAAATACCATATTACCAAAATCTAGCCATAAAGCTTACTGCTCCAGCCTGTGGGAACTATCCTCAAAGTTTTAGTAAGACATCATTTATATAGGATTCTGCCAACTGATGGCTCTGCTTGCCAACCTGTGAGCTGTCTCATCATAAAGAAGGCAAATGAGAGGTCAGAGAACTCTGGGGCTCAGCCAGAAAGAAAACTTACTTCTAAATGAAGGGAATAAGATCAAAACAGGCTTTCAAAATAAAGGTCTCAAACCACTGCCCAGCGATTGATGAGAAACTCAATGTGCACACACATACACATGCAGTGACAGCCGCTGGGGGTCCCATCAAAAAGGAAAGAATTTAAATTAAAGGCGGGCAGACTTAAAGGGAAACTTCCGGACAGGTTGCTAAGCACCCACGGGAGACAGCTCATTCTACCTCCTAACAAGACAAGCCCGGTGTCCCCGCGCTGTCACATATGAGGAAATGCCTATATGAAGACACACACCCATGAGAAATAGCTGTCGACACAGAGAACCAAGCTATATTTAAACTCGATATTAATATTTAAACTAAACATTGCAAAATGTTCACTGTAATGCTCGTCAGCTTAACTTAACCTTTTACCACCTCTAGTGAGTGGCACTGCCAGGATTATTCATCCAAAGCTCACAATTCAGGACAGTTGAGTGAACCGGCCCTCAGGTCACACTGCCTGCTGCTTCCTACCTTCATTCTACAGACCTCCGCAGGGGTCTCTTCTAAAAGCTGGCTCTGCGCTGGGTGCCGGCAGCTACGAGACTGGCCTTCAAGGACTCGGTCTAGCGCAGGAGACAACACAGCCAGTAACCAAAACATGACAATCCAGGTGATGAGTACCTTTTATGGCTATAAGAATGTAACAGTAAAGGACACAGAGCCCCAGCTGACCCTATTATTTGCTTCTTACCAGTGGCTTCACTGTAGTTTTGGATGGCTCTCCTATGCTCCCATTTCCTGTTCCTCCAAAACAAAGCTTCTCTGTTAGTTCTCAACCATGCCATCCATCATTAGAACCTACCATCTCATTTCTAGCATTCTACAGCCGTCACCACCCACACCTGGGCCTGGAGATACTGGAATCTGATACATCACCACCACATGTAAGTGGAGGGAAGCAGCCACCCACACCGTCCACTGCTCTTCCACACGTGGCCTTGGGCCTGCTTCTCATACTCTGGCCGAGTATGGCCTGAGGGTAACTGCCCTTCGGGCAAAGAGAATGCTGCACTAGGGGACCAGACACCGAGGGCTACATTACTCGAATCCTTCCCCCGCCGCTCCCACCTCTGCTACACCTGCCGCACTTTTCAATCTGAAACCGCTGAGAACAATCAGTATCAAACCATCGACATATATAAGCCATTAGGGGGGCACTAACTAACTTGTAAATTCTTCAAAACATATTTCAAAACTGACTTTGTTCAAAGCATTACAAACTAGCCAGGCCAAGTTTTAATAACCAGTAGCGCTTACCAAGCATCTTCAACAGGGCCTGGCGTGACACCAAGGCAAGAGACACTTTTTCAGTTAGGGAAAAGGAAGAAAAAAAAAGAAAGGTGTGGAAAAATAATCCCCAAACGTGCATTTCAAATTAGCCTAGCGGTTTGTTAAGTAATTCTTAACATTTCCAAATATTCAGAGTTCCAACACTTTCTGAAAGGAAGGATGCTCTTGCTGGTCCCGTTTTTCTTAAGTGTGCCTTCCAAACGACATCCCTAGTTTTCAATGAGAACAGTCTCAGTTTGTCCGGCCGGGGGGAGAAACGATGACCCGCGGGGTTAGAAGTTGAGAGAGCAGCCCTCAGCATCAACTGTACCTTAACATGTTCGACACAGATTAAGATGTGCAGAGGGGAGGGGGTTTGGGAGGAGAAAAACTACTCACACTGGGGATCCGGTCTACAGCCCTGAGGCGGAGACGCCGGGCAAACGGACGGCCGCAGAGGAATAACTGCAACTTCCCGGGCTCCCGACGCGATGCGTATCACGTACCGGGCCCCCTCCCCCAGGCCCGGGGGCTGGATGGAAACACGGCCTCCGGCGGCGCTTCCCTCACCGGGACCCGCTGGGCCGAGCGTCTCCGGGGCCGCAGCTCCAGCTTCCGCGCCGCAGAGCCAGGAGGAGGGGGTCCGAAGTGACCCTCCGCTCGCGCGGCGGGGGCACCAAATTTTTCAGAGTCTCCCCGCCCGCCGCGAACCCCCAGCCCGCCCCGCGAGTCCGTGTTTCTAGATGACGCCGGCGGCGGGGCGCGAGCAGGGGGCTCGGCCAGCGCGGGCCCGAGGGTCCCGGCCTCTGCCGGACGGCCCGGCGCCCGCGCCGCGCTGGAGACCCCGCCGCCGAGGACCCCGGCCCGGTACCCCCGCTTACCTGCAGCGACTCTGCTCCCGCCCCGCGCTGGCGCCCGCAGGCGGCCGAAGGCAAGCGGCGGCCGAACGGCGACGATGAAGACCGGCCCGGCTGGGCGCGCTCGCGGGCGGCCGAGGAGGCGGGGCCGGCCGGGGGCGCGCGCGGGGTCCGGGCGATGTCGCTGCAG